>NC_139222.1:24995542-25126097 GCF_055691185.1 Crinia signifera | reverse complement strand
CAGCGTTGGTCTGTGCAGTGAGCCCCCTGTAGATCCGGCAGCCGGTGCGGTACTCCGTGGTTAGGAGAACGGGGCTGCAACCTGTGTCCTCAGGAAGGGTGAGTCGGGTCAGCGCTTTCGCGGCCGGCACGGACGAAGCGTGGTACTCTCCTCGTCGCTCTGGAGAGCCGCGGCGGGCCTCTGACGTACCCGAGTCCCCGGCTGTGTGGGGAGGCACAGGCCGCAACCTGCAAGGACGCGCGAAGCGTCCCCCGGCTCCGCGGGATGTCACCTCCGGGTCCCGGCTGCTAGTGGCGGTGGCCGGTCAGTCTGCGGGTGGCCTGGCGAGCGGTAGTGGTGCTTGGGGAGTGCTTTTGCTGGATGCCGTGCGGGAGCCTCTCCAGAGCACGTCCGTCTCCCCCGGCAGCCAAGCCACGCCCCTGAATTTCCTCTTTTTACATTCGATTATTTCTGTCTCATAGGTTTCAATCTCGTTCTTGTATTTGTCATATTGGTTTTGAAAATTGATCTAGTGTTTCATAGTTTGAGTTTTTCCCCCAAAACAATAAATTTCTTGTTAAGTTGATTTAGAATGATTTCGTCATGTTTTACCAGAATTTTTATTAAATCTTCTGAACATTGTAGTAATGTTTTCTCCCATTCTACCTTCAGATCGTGTGAAAACAGAATGGTGTACTAGTGCAGGCTTGAGAAAAAATGAATACTACTAGAACAGTATCTTTTACAATTAAAATTTTAATTCATTAGCTGTAGTTTAAATTATGGAATTCCATATATAAAAAGTTTAAGAAATTTATGGACATACAATAATCATCATCACTGTATAATTCATCAGTTGTTTGGGGCATATTACCAAACTGACATCAAAAGGTCAATGGTCTCCAGTTTAACAGCAGGTGAAAAAGTCCCTTTTTGTACTCTTTGTACACTTCAGACTGTTTTTCAAACTCAGAGTCTAACCTCATTGTTAAATTCGCTGACGATACTACAGTGGTCGGTTTGATTAGTGGGGGTAAGGAAGAAAGCTATAGGTCAGAGGTGCAGCATTTGATTGAGTGGGGCGAGGCTAACAACCTACTCCTGAATAGTAAAAAGACTAAAGAGGTGGTTGTTGATTTTAGAAGATCCAGAAGTTCAATCACCAGTCCTTTGGTCTTAAATGGTGAGGAGGTGGAAAGGGTTACAGACACTAAATTTTTGGGTATTACATTTTCGGAAGATCTGTCCTGGTCCAAACATACCGCATTGGCAGTTGGGAAGGCTCAGCAACGCCTTTTTTTTCTGAGAAGATTACGAGCAGCTGGTCTATCTAGGCCCATGCTCGTGAATTTCTACAGCTGTGTAATTGAAAGTCTGTTGACTTATGCCATTGCGGTATGGTATGGAAATTCCAGGAGCTCTGATCGAAGATCTTTAGACAGGATTGTCAAGGCTGCTGAAAAAGTTATTGGCCAACCCCTACCTAGGATGGCAGAAATCTTTTTAAAGAGAGGGAAAGCGAAGGCTATAAAAATTATCTCAGACTCTAGTCACCCATGCTATTTTCTTTTCTCTTTGTTGCCTTCTGGGAAACGTTATAGGTGCATGAGCTGCCGTACGAGTCGGTTGCGGAATAGTTTTTTTCCCATCTGTTGTTTTATGTTTGAATTGTAGTATGTGATGTGATGAGTATTTTTCCTTATCTCTCTTCTCTTTTCATTTTGAATTTCACTTATGCATTTTTTAATGTTGTAAGTGACAATAAATTATTATTATTATTATTATTATTAGGTGGCCAATTTGTCCCAAAGAACAGAGTCCATAGGATCCTCTGATGGGGTGAATGGTAAACCTGGATGACTATTGCAAGTCTGGCGCTGCCTAAGATTGTCCTCCGGATGAGTTGTTTTTGTATGGAGATGAATGATTGTATTGTCCGTATTCTTGGATCGCCCACACTGAAGGTAGAATGGAGTGTCCAAATGTTAAAAGCTTAACGCGTTTCACTGGGATTGGTCTCCCAGCTTCTGCTCCTGAGCTTCGCTGCGTTATGCAAAGCCGTTCTCCCCCCTCTGACGGTGCCGGGCAGGGGGAAAGCCGCTCAATGTGTATGTACCGAGCGGCGTTCCCCCCCCCCTGCAATGATAGCGATCATCGCTGTCCATAATCTCCCAGTGTGTATGGACCTTTAGTCAGCAGCTCTAGAGGAGGGGGGGCTGGATGAGGAAGAACATCAGCCAGGACAGTTTCTGCTGGGCTTACATTTAACAACCCTCAGGTAGCTCCCACAATTTCTGGGGGGGGGGGGGGGGGGAAATCAAGCCTGCAAGGTTTAGGGGAGACTACTCTCAGATAATCCCTGTGCAGGCAACAAGGGTATCCTCACATCAATGCTCACGTTTAATGTAGATCTGCTCATCAAAATAATATTTTTCTGGTATTTACAAAGTATACATTTATTCATAAAACATTTCCCACACTGTAAGCATGGAAAAGGTGTCTCTGATGTCTAACAAGATGTGATTTATTGCTAAAACATTTCCCACATTCAGCATGAAAATGTTTTCTCACCTGTATGTACCCTCTTATGTGTAACAAGATTAGATTTTGTTGTAAAACATTTCCCACACTCAAAACATGAAAATGGTTTCTCACCTGTATGTAGTCTCTCATGTCTAGCATGATGTGATTTATGAGTAAATGATTTCCCACATTCAGAACATGAAAATGGTTTCTCACCTGTATGTACCCTCTCATGTGTAACAAGATTAGATTTTGTTGTAAAACATTTCCCACACTCAAAACATGAAAATGGTTTCTCACCTGTATGTAGTCTCTCATGTCTAGCATGATGTGATTTATCAGTAAACGATTTCCCACATTCAGAACAAGAAAATGGTTTCTCACCTGTATGTACCCTCTCATGTGTAACAAGATTAGATTTTGTTGTAAAACATTTCCCACACTCAAAACATGAAAATGGTTTCTCACCTGTATGTAACCTCTCATGTATAACAAGACTGGAATTATTGCTACAACATTTCCCACACTCAGAACATGAAAATGGTTTCTCACCTGTATGTATCCTCTCATGTATAACAAGACTGTATTTATCCCTATAACATTTCCCACATTCAGAGCATGAAAATGGTTTATCACCTGTATGTACCCTCTTATGTATAACAAGACTGGATTTATCGCTACAACATTTCCCACACTCAGAACATGAAAATGATTTATCACCTGTATGTAGTCTTTCATGTCTAACAAGATGTGATTTATGAGTAAACGATTTCCCACATTCAGAACATGAAAATGGTTTCTCACCTGTATGTACCCTCTCATGTGTAACAAGATTAGATTTTTTTGTAAAACATTTCCCACATTCAGAACATGAAAATGGTTTCTCACCTGTATGTACGCGCTCATGTAGAACAAGACTGGATTTATCGCTATAACATTTCCCACACTCAGAACATGAAAATGGTTTCTCACCTGTATGTACCCTCTCATGTGTAACAAGATTAGATTTTTTTGTAAAACATTTCCCACATTCAGAACATGAAAATGGTTTCTCCCCTGTGTGAGGTCTCTGATGTAAAACGAAATCTGACTGACTTTTAAAACTCTTACCAAACTCAGAACTGGATGATATTGTATCATCTTTATGATCTGTACTGTGTGTAGTAAGGTCTGAATGATCAGGAGAAGGTTCCTCATGACTAGAGGAACCAGATGAAATCTCTGCACTGTGAAATGTTGGGTGTGTATTGGGGATAATGGGGATTTCTTCTGGAGACTCTTGTCTGATGTTCTTATCTTCTAGTATATAATCTGGAGACACCATGAGATCTCCCTCCGAGGTATTCCTGCTTGTGCGCCCATCTACAGGAAACAGATGAATGACAACAGACAGAATTGTTTACATTGAGAAGGAAATGTTCAGTTTAAGTGATAAAACTTCCATGAACATGTCTAATGCTGCGCACACACTGGCCCAGAGTGCCCGCCCTGACGAATAGTCCCCCACCCCCGATCCCCTCGCATGTGCCCAATGCTGGAGAGATCATTGAAAAGATATCTCCGGGGCTCAGGGTGGCTGATCTCATATGACATCAGCCACCCGCCCCCAGCAACGAGCGTCACGCTGGAATTTACATGGGAATGCTCATAAAATGCTGGGTGTTCCCATGGCCCATCACCGCCAATGCCCCCAACCGAATGGAGTACAAATTGGGCCCTATGTGTACAGGCGATCTGTCAATCTGCCATCCGCCCTTATAACCCACTGCAGGAACCGGCGGTGATTGGCAGCTGAAGTGGGCGGGAGTATGTAAGCGTGCCCACCCAGTTGTGACGTCACAAGGGATCAGGCAGGAGGAGAGGGGAACTTGTAGGGGAGGCCCGCCGATACTGGTAAAGAAAAAAGAGACCTTACCCCCCCCCCCCCAGCACCTTTCACCCCCCCCCCCAGCACCTCATCTTCCCACATCACCTTGCCCCCAGTCACATCCCCTTTCCACTCCCACCCTTTCCTACTTTTTGCTCTCTCCCAGTCCCATTCTCTCTCTCCTCCACCCCATCTGCCCCCCCCCTCTTCTCTCCTGCTCTCTTCCTTCTGCCCCTAGTCTCTCTCTCATTACCTCCTTTTCCAGGATACTATTGCCACTTTGGACTGAAAGTATCATTCACCTATTCTATCAATGTAAAATAATTGGCTTCTGGCTACTGAGCCGCGTATATGCACCTCACAGGATCAGCACTACTGATGGTGGTACGGGTCTGTTCTGTCAGCATACACACAGTGGGATATGTCTCAAAGCCGTATTTAAGGGAGAGAATTTGCCGGAGGTGTCAGAAGAACCCGACGACCAAAGGAAGCATCCTGGTAGGCGAACGTGTCAAATGCATAGAACTTAACAAGCGTATGGACAGACGACCACGTTGCAGCCTTGCATAGTTGTTCGGCAGATGCTCCACGGCGTGCTGCCCATGATGGACCTACCGCCCTGGTGGAATGAGCTTTGATTGACAAAGGTATGGGAAGATTAGCCAGTTGGTAGGCCTGTTGAATTGCCATTCGAATCCAGCGGGCTAGTGTTTGTTTGTGCGCGGGCCAGCCCTTCTTGTGGAATCCATACATCACAAAGAGAGAATCTGATTTTCTGATGGCCGCGGTACGGTCCCGATAAATGGTCAGAGCCCTGACCACATCCAACAGACGTTCATCTGAAGAAAGATCCTCAGAATTGAACGCTGGAACTACTATTTCCTGATTGATGTGGAATTTGGAGATTACTTTAGGGAGATGAGAAGGTCTGGTCTGTAACACCGCCCTATCCAAATGGAAAATGAGAAACGGGGGTTTGCAGGAGAGAGCTCACAAATCCGACACCTGTCTGGCTGATGCCATAGCCAATAGAAATACTGTTTTAGCTGTGAGCCATTTATATTCCACTGATTGCATTGGTTCAAAAGGATAATTAGCCAGAGCCTGCAACACCAGAGACAGGTCCCATGGTGTTGTAGGAGGAACGTGGTTGGATACGTAGAACTCCTTGAATGAATGTACGTATATCTGGAAGAGATGCTATTTTTCTCTGGAACCAAACTGACAACGAATCTAATCCCCTTTGAAGAAAGGATAGAATTCTAACAATCTTAAAAACTTTAGGGTCATACTTGCGGGATACACACCAGGAAAAATAAGTGTGCCAGACCCGGTAATAAATCCTAGCTGATGCTGGTTTACGCGCCTGAATCACAGTCTCTATAACCTTGGCAGAAAAACCTTTGTTTTTTAGTAAGGCAGCCTCAAGCGCCATGCCGTTAAAGACAGGACTTCGGACTACAATATATTCAGTAAAACATCGGATTATGCTTACCGATAATTCCTTTTCTTCCTAGAGATCCCATGGCAGCCATTACATAGGGATTTCATCCCACATCCTTGAGTTAGACAGGTTACTTTTTTCCTTGGGAACCTCCCCCTCTGGTATAAATCCCAGCTCCTCCCTCTCCTGAGTGTCTTTTCGAGTGTCTCCTTCATTAAAGGTTCCTAGGAAAAAAGAGACAACAAGGGAGGGCAACTTGATGGCTGCCATGGGATCTCTAGGAAGAAAAGGAATTATCGGTAAGCATAATCCGATGTTTTCTTCTACGATCCCCATGGCAGCCATTACATAGGGAAATACCAAAGCATATGAATCAAATAAGGGAGGGACCCAATATCAATTGAATTCACTAATTTTTTTAATCATTACAGACTCCTTGTAGAACTTGTGCTCCAAATTGCGGTAGACACACATCAAGCTCATAGTGGTTGGTAAATGTGTGTACTGAGGACCAAGTCGCTGCATCACAAATATCCTTGATAGAAGCCTTCGCCTTCCAAGCCCACGAAGTCGCGATTGCCCTGGTGGAGTGTGCCTTAATAATGGGAGGAACTTCTCTATTCTCTTTCTTATATACGAACGTAATGAGTTCTCTTATCCACCTCGAGATCGTTTGTTTTGTTGGAGGAAGACCACTTCTTGTCCCCTCTGGGATCACAAACAAATTTTTAGACTTTCTGATCTCTCTTGATCTGTCCAGATACGTAGTAATACTTCTTACCACGTCCAAGTTATGCCATAATTCCTCCTCCTTATTTTCAGGATTTGGATAAAATGATGGCAACGTGACCTCCTGATTCAGGTGAAACGCCGAGACAACTTTAGGTAAGAAATGCGGATTGGTCCTTAGTACAATCCTATTTGGCATAATCTTCAGGTATGGCTCTTCTGCCCAAAGTGCCTGAATTTCACTCACCCTCCTGGCGGAGGTAATAGCCACCAAAAACACTGTTTTCCAGGTGAGAAATTTTAATGGAATCTCAGACAAAGGTTTAAACGGTTCACTCATCAATGCTTTCAAAATCATATTTAGGTCCCAAGGAGCCACTAATGATTTGACCGATGGTCTCAGTCTCTTTATTGCGTTTCCAAATCTAATAATGAGATCATCCTCTGCTAACCTCCTATTCAGGAGCACACTTAGTGCGGATATTTGTACCTTCAGTGTAGAGGTAGCAAGTCCATCGAAAAACCCCTTACATAGGAATTGTAGGACTTCTGCTGTAGAGGCCTCCTGCACATCCTCTATTGTTTCTCTCCAATTTATGAAGGCTTTCCAGATTCTATAATAAACTGAGGATGATACCTTCTTTCTAGCATGAAGAAGTACTGAAATCACCTGGTCCGCCAGTCCTTTCTGTTTCAAGAACTCCCGCTCAATCGCCATGCCGTCAACGACAATGCTGCTGGATTTGGATGCTTCTGATGACCTTGCAGAAGTAGATCTGGTTTTATTGGCAGAGTCCAAGGCCCTTGTACTGCTAGGTTGAGTACTGTCGCAAACCACGCCCTTCTGGGCCAATATGGGAGTATAACTATTACTTCTGTCTGGTCTTCTATTACTTTCTTGAGTACTCTGTAGATCAGTGGGAAGGGGGGAAACACGTAACCCAGCTTGCAATTCCACCTTATCGAGAAGGTGTCCACTGCTGCTGTCTGCGGAAGCAAATATCTTGAGAAGTATCTTCTCACCTTCCTGTTGGTATGTGTCGCCATGAGATCCACATCTGGCTTCCCAAACCTTCTCACTACTTCCTTGAAGGTGTCTGTGTTTAGCTCCCATTCTCCCGGCAGTATCTTGCTCCGACTGAGCATATCGGCCAGAATATTCTCCTTTCCTGGTACGAAGACCGCTGTTAGAGAGCTTAAGTTTATTTCTGCCCAAGAAAGTACCTTGGTTATCACTGTCATGAGATCCTTGCTTCTGGTGGTTTATATACGCCACCACTGTTGTGTTGTCCGAGAATACTCTCAGATGTGAATGACTGATTCTGTGACTGAATCCTGATATCGCTCTCCAGACTGCCTCCGCCTCTCTCCAATTCGATGACTTTAGGCTTTCGGCTTTTGTCCAGAGGCCTTGAATGGTATGTTCCCTGAAATGAGCTCCCCAGCCTGTTTGACTTGCGTCTGTCGTTATTATATGGAAGCGTGGGAGGTATAGAGACATCGCTCTGTGCTCTAAGGCCGCCTCTGTCCACCATCTTAAGGATCTGTTTACCGAAGGACTCAGTTTCACACCGCCTTTCTTTGGATCTGTCTTCTTTATGTAAGGAAGCACGGCCCATTGTAAAGATCTCATCTTCCACTGTGCCCAAGGCACAACCCCAATTGTAGAGGACATCATCCCCAAAAGCTGTAGACATTTCTTCAATGGAGCAATTGTTCTTACAGAGAGGTCCTTTGCCAGGGAAATAATCTTTGCACATCTCTCCTTTGATAGTAGCAACCTGAAGTTCTTTGCATCGATGATTACTCCTAGAAACTTTATCTCTTGAGTTGGTATGAATTGACTTTTGGGGAGGTTTATTAACCACCCGTGTCCCTGAAGCGTGTTCATTACTGTATCCAAATCCCTCAGGACCCTCTCTCTTGACGAAGCTGCAATAAGGATGTCGTCGAGGTACGGCCAAAGTTGAATCCCTGTTCTTCTCAGATTCGCAATCAGTGTTACCAGCACCTTTGTAAACACCCTTGGGGATGTTGTGAGTCCGAATGGGAGGCACGTGAACTGGAAGTGCTCCCCCTGAATATAAAATCTTAGAAATTGCCGATGTGAGAGATGTATTGGCACATGATAGTATGCGTCCTTCAGGTCTAACGAAACCATGAAGCTTCCCTTCTTTATGCCTGCTGTGATTGTCTTTAGCGTTTCCATTCTGAACTTCTTTAATTCTATAAAGCGATTTAGTCTTCTCAAGTCTATAATGGTCCTGTAACCACCTGTCGCCTTCTCCACCAAGAATAGACTGGAATAGAACCCCTTCTTTTGTTGATGGAACGGAACCCTTTCTATTGCTTTGATGTGTATCAATTGCTTCACAATGTTTAATAGTTCCCTTCTCTCCAGAACAGCAGTAGGCATCCTTGAACGAATAAAATGACTTTCCTTCGGTACTTGCACAAACTCTATCTTGTAACCTTGTAGTATTATGTCTCTCACCCATCTGTCTTGTATCGAAGTTTCCCAGACGCTTACAAACTGAAGAAGGCGTGCTCCTACTGATGGGTGACTCCGATTGTCATTTTCTTGCTCCCCGCTTGGAATTGGCACGAAAAAATCTTCTGGAAGTGACAAAAGCTCCCCTCTGTGTATACGGCCTTCCTGGCCTATATGCCTTCGCTTCTCTGTACGTCTGCTTCGCTGAGCAAGAAGAAACTGGATATTTGAACTTCTTTTCTTGTGGCAATTTTAAGGATTTTCCTCCAGTTAGTCTATGTATGAGAGTATCTAACTTTGAGCCAAACAGAAATGACCCTTCAAAAGGGGAGGGACACCAATCTATTTTTCGAATGTGCATCCGCGGACCAAGACCTCAGCCAGAGCGCTCTTCTAGTTGCCACACCTGCTGCCATTGATCTGGCGGAAAATGACGTAACATCTAGGGATGCTTCACACAAGAATTCTATAGCTTTTTGAACAGTCTCTAATTTCTTAAGAATGTACTGTCTAGACGTACCGTCCCCAATATCCGAGTGAAGTGTAGTACACCATAGCCTCAAGGCCCTAACTACTGAAGCGAAGGAAACACTGGCTTTTAATGATACTGCTGCAGATAAATGTAACTTTCTCAGAGACCCCTCCATTCGTCTATCCATAGGGTCCTTAAAAGAGGCTCCATCCTCTAGTGGAATAGTTGTCCGAGATGTTATCTCCGCGACGGCAGCGTCTACCTTCGGTAACCCACACCATTGTAAAAACAGCTCATCTTTTACAGGATACATACGGTCAATGCGAAATAACTTCCCTTGTTTCTTTTCAACGTTCACCCATTCTTTAGATATCAGGGTCTTCATAACCTGATGTACTGGGAAATATTTAGTTTTCTTAGATTTGTCCTCAAACAATAAATCTTCTCCTGCCGCCTGAACTACCTCTTCTTGATAGTTCATAGTCTTATAAATATTCTTCAAAACATTCTCAACAACCTCGAAATTAAAGACTCTATTCTCCTCTTTAACTTCTCCTGGTTCATCTTCTGAATCCGCTACTACTTCAAATTCCTCTTCAGATGACACCGTTTCAAACTCAGCCTGAGTCCTAGACCTCTTCTGGCCCTGTGACTGACTGTATTCCTCCTTAGATACAAAGGACTGCTTCATCCAGTCCATTAAATCCTTTAACATTTTCTTATGACTATCTACAGGTGTAGACTGAACATCACAATCTTCACATAACGTCTTCTCCTGTGATCCTTCAAATAATTTATCACAAGCCATGCAATTAAGGTTGATATGCTTCTTCTTCACAGTTTTCTTCTTAGGAACTACAACAGGCACACTAAGAAGAAAGAAGAAGAAGATTTCTATCACTATACTAAAAATAAAATACTACCCTATAGAGCAGAAAATACTATGGCTCACCTCACAGGGGCACTATCAGTCCTAGGGGGGGAAGGCAGATCCATCTATGCACACCTAATGAGCATATAACAGCGTTAGTATATATATCAGCATATATACACATCTATAGCATAAGATACTGCTTCCGCAGAACTATGCCAGTATATGCCTCCAAAGGAGGTCTTACCGTTTCTTCAGATGCCTCAGACCAGCTCAGTATAGGAAGCCAAAAGCTCAGCACCTCGCTACACAGAAGGTGCAAACGCCAAACACCTCCTGCCATAGCGGCGTCCATCTGCCGTTTAAATATCCGCCAGGACTCAGCAGAGCGTGCTACCGGAAGCGTGTCACACCCCCGCCGCCGCGCACAGCCTGCTGGAAGCTGTAGTCCCGTCTTCCTGCTGACGCGGCCGGAAGTGACGCTGCGCATCGTCTTACCTCGCGTCCACGTGCGCGCGCGATGCCAAACTGCTGCTGGGAAATGGAGTCCAATGCCACGCTGCTCCCTAGTCGCGTCCTGAGGTTACACGCTGTACTAGCGTCTCCTACTCCCGCAGGACCTAGACTCTAGTATACTCTACTAGAGTCCTCTACCTCCTGAAGTCTTACAGACCAGCCTGCTTCATCACCATGGATACACATGAACAGACACCCCAAAGTGGCCACACTTCCATGCTGCTTCCCACCAGAGTGATCCATTCTAATAGAGGTAAGCCAGGAAAAACAAAATAACACTACCTATCTCAAACTAACAAGGAGACAGGAAAAAAAGACACTCAGGAGAGGGAGGAGCTGGGATTTATACCAGAGGGGGAGGTTCCCAAGGAAAAAAGTAACCTGTCTGACTCAAGGATGTGGGATGAAATCCCTATGTAATGGCTGCCATGGGGATCGTAGAAGAAAATCCTTTATTAGTTTATTTTAAAATTTTATGAATAGACGGTCATCACTCAATATTGATTTGTTAGAAAAAGTTTATTAATTATATGTAACCTTGTGGTTATTGTCCTTGTATCAAGGATCAGCATGGAGAAGTATAAAATAAAGTAGTAGGTATAGAAAAGAAGAATAAAGTGTAAAACATGTCTATGTTGTATCATCCTGAACTACTGGGAGTAAAGGAGCAGACAGGGGCCTAGCTGGCTGTGTTGTATTAGGCAGTTTTTGCATGGCTACTGTGGTCTGTGCTAAGGTCTGAACCGTGGTCGATAAGGTATCAACCCATGGAGGAGCGGGTTGTACCACAGGTGGTGTAGCTATGGGAGGAGGACGGCGATCCACTAGGGTGCCCAACAATCGTTGTACTGCCCTGGGAGGCTCCTTAGTAGCCACCATGACAGAAGACTGGCCAGGGGGAATATAGCAATTGACACACAGCCCCTCCTGAATGACGTCCTGCTCAGACAGGCCTGCAGAACAAGCCCTGCATGACAGGAGCTTGGGAGACTGTCTGAGTGCACCCCCGTTTGGACATAGTGAGATAACCCAAATAGTGGGGGGAGTATACAATAGGTATAGCCCTGAGGGGGAACCTAGAGTGATACACAAACGTATGTGACCAGAGAGGATAAAACCTCTGAATCTTCCTCAGAAGATATAAGAGAACACAGGGACAGCAACAAGTTACTGACAGATAGGAAAGAATAGACTGGCACCAAGTCACAGACACGATCACTACCAAAGTAGCTGGCTAAAGCAAAGTGCTGCTGCTGCACCCCAATCATCCACTGTACCCTATGGGGTAAGTGGGGATGAGGGTGTCTGTGAAAGCGGTACAGCATGTGGACGGTTTCACAGGGGAGACTGTACCCGCGCTCTAGGAGGCTCTCTCAGAGAGAGCCTTACCTGCTCCTGCGCTCCGGCCACACCGTCTAGGATGAGAAGTGTCCGGCGGTGCTAGGCTCTGGATCTCTCCCCCACCGAGTACCCCTCTTGACCGTGGTCGTGGGGGAGTTCAGACGCCGACAGGAGTGAAGGCAGAGGCAGCCCAGCCGCATCAATGTGGCTCAGTGTGAAAATAAGAATAAAATATGAAGATAAAAGCTTCTTTGGGATAACTTATATGAGGTAATCCCAGCTGAATGTGACGGTGCTCCAGCTTCCTGCTGGCACCAAAAAAAACAACTGAGGATGGAGGCGGGGTTATAGGGGAGAGGGACCAGGCATCCTGGGAAACTTTCAAAGCTTCGCTGATTGGTGCCACGGTCCTCTGGATCCGCCTACAACCCCGATGTCACCCTGTGGGAACCATGGAACCCGAGGAAAAAATGCAATTACAGTAACCACCTGCAGAAGATTATATCTGTGGCAATTATTATTATAGTGGGAAATATGTACACCTAATATGTTTTTATAATTTACTTTTTAATACTAATCTATACTTCTGTTATAGCGCTCTCTTACTTGTTATTTTATTTGTGTCTAATTAAGTTATACAGAATACCTATTGGGAGCTGCAATAGACTTAAGTGGTCTTGTAATGATCTTGTTAGAAAGCATTCATTTTGATTGATTAATATATTTTTAATGTAAAGTATTAGCACCTGATTGTTCCGATTATCCTTTTCCACCAGAGAGTGTGGGGAGGAGACTGGTCAGATCTCTGGGCTGGTAACACACAGTGACATGATGTGAGGGGAGAGCAGGAGTATAATAGGGGCTGATGGCTCCTGATGTAAGAGATACACCAGAGAGTGCGGGGAGGAGACTGGTCAGATCTCTGGGCTGGTAACACACACAGTGACATGATGTGAGGGGGAGAGCAGGAGTATAATAGGTGCTGATGGCTCCTGATGTATGAGATACACCAGAGAGTGCGGGGAGGAGACTGGTCAGATCTCTGGGCTGGTAACACACAGTGACATGATGTGAGGGGGAGAGTAGGAGTATAATAGGTGCTTATGGCTCCTGATGTATGAGATACACTAGAGAGTGTGGGGAGGAGACTGGTCAGATCTCTGGGCTGGTAACACACAGTGACATGATGTGAGGGGAGAGCAGGAGTATAATAGGGGCTGATGGCTCCTGATGTATGAGATACACCAGAGAGTGCGGGGAGGAGACTGGTCAGATCTCTGGGCTGGTAACACACAGTGACATGATGTGAGGGGAGAGCAGGAGTATAATAGGGGCTGATGGCTCCTGATGTATGAGATACACCAGAGAGTGCGGGGAGGAGACTGGTCAGATCTCTGGGCTGGTAACACACAGTGACATGATGTGAGGGGGAGAGCAGGAGTATAATAGGTGCTGATGGCTCCTGATGTATGAGATACACCAGAGAGTGCGGGGAGGAGACTGGTCAGATCTCTGGGCTGGTAACACACAGTGACATGATGTGAGGGGAGAGCAGGAGTATAATAGGGGCTGATGGCTCCTGATGTATGAGATACACCAGAGAGTGCGGGGAGGAGACTGGTCAGATCTCTGGGCTGGTAACACACACAGTGACATGATGTGAGGGGGAGAGCAGGAGTATAATAGGTGCTGATGGCTCCTGATGTATGAGATACACCAGAGAGTGCGGGGAGGAGACTGGTCAGATCTCTGGGCTGGTAACACACAGTGACATGATGTGAGGGGGAGAGCAGGAGTATAATAGGTGCTGATGGCTCCTGATGTATGAGATACACTAGAGAGTGTGGGGAGGAGTCTGGTCAGATCTCTGGGCTGGTAACACACAGTGACATGATGTGAGGGGAGAGCAGGAGTATAATAGGGGCTGATGGCTCCTGATGTATGAGATACACCAGAGAGTGCGGGGAGGAGACTGGTCAGATCTCTGGTCTGGTAACACACAGTGACATGATGTGAGGGGGAGAGCAGGAGTATAATAGGGACTGATGGCTCCTGATGTATGAGATACACCAGAGAGTGCGGGGAGGAGACTGGTCAGATCTCTGGGCTGGTAACACACAGTGACATGATGTGAGGGGAGAGCAGGAGTATAATAGGGGCTGATGGCTCCTGATGTATGAGATACACCAGAGAGTGTGGGGAGGAGACTGGTCAGATCTCTGGGCTGGTAACACACAGTGACATGATGTGAGGGGGGAGCAGGAGTATAATAGGGGCTGATGGCTCCTGATGTATGAGATACACCAGAGAGTGTGGGGAGGAGACTGGTCAGATCTCTGGGCTGGTAACACACAGTGACATGATGTGAGGGGGGAGCAGGAGTATAATAGGGGCTGATGGCTCCTGATGTATCAGATACACCAGAGAGTGCGGGGAGGAGACTGGTCAGATCTCTGGGCTGGTAACACACAGTGACATGATGTGAGGGGGGAGCAGGAGTATAATAGGGGCTGATGGCTCCTGATGTATGAGATACACCAGAGAGTGTGGGGAGGAGACTGGTCAGATCTCTGGGCTAGTAACACACAGTGACATGATGTGAGGGGAGAGCAGGAGTATAATAGGGCTGATGGCTCCTGATGTATGGGATACACCAGAGAGTGTGGGGAGGAGACTGGTCAGATCTCTGGGCTGGTAACACACAGTGACATGATGTGAGGGGGAGAGCAGGAGTATAATAGGGGCTGATGGCTCCTGATGTATGAGATACACCAGAGAGTGTGGGGAGGAGACTGGTCAGATCTCTGGGCTGGTAACACACAGTGACATGATGTGAGGGGAGAGCAGGAGTATAATAGGGGCTGATGGCTCCTGATTTCTGAGATAGCTGTATTAACAGAACAAGGAAAATACTGTATGCAATAAGTGACTATTCCTCACCTGTGCTGATATCTGTAGGGATTTCCTCCTTCTTACACTGCTGATCATCCCTCATATTTTTTTCTTCTGTCTCTATATCTTCTTTCTTATCTGACACATAAGACTCTTCTCTTATCTTCATATCCGTCACATGCGTCTCTTCTTCCTCTGTGTCTTCTGCCTTAATGTCCGTCACATGCGTCTCTTCTTCCTCTGTGTCTTCTGCCTTAATGTCAGTCACATACGTCTCCTCTTCTCTCTTTATTACTTCAACCTTAATATCAGACATATCTTCACATTGAACCTACAAATAAATATCACATAAATAATGTCTGACAGTATTGAGCTTACACAGTAGATTATTGATGTATAAGACACACACACACACACACACACACACCTGTTGCAATTCATATAGCGACCGTCACTTTGGTATATTGGGGAGACCCTTATTCCCACCTACCTGATCCTCCTGTGGGGTCCAGTGAGTCTCCTCTGTACAGTGCTGGGAATACAGAGGACGGGGACATCTCTCTGGGGTATCTCTGTTACCGGGCCCATCTATAAGAGACACACAGTGACTGAATATATTGTACATGTGGATTAGCAGATGAAGTGTGTATATAGGGGACCCCATTCCTGCTCTCCCCTGTACAATAACATGAAGTCTCCTCTTACCCAGTGATGTGAGGGGCCGGTGATTCTCCATCATAACATTCCTGCACAGAACCTTGTGTTCCTCTATATACTCCTCCTCCTGCATAGAGAGATAGACAGTGACATCCTGACACCTTATAGGAAACCGACACACACAGTGATACAGTCATCACCCAGACACATCCCCCAGTGTTACTGTATAATGTCCCATTCCCAGCAGTCACTTCTCTGGTTACATCCCCAGTGTTATTGTATAATACCCCATTCCCAGCAGTCACCTCTCCGGTCACATCCCACGGTGTAACTGTATAATGTCCCATTCCCAGCAATCACCTCTCTCTGGTCACATCCCATGGTGTTACTGTATAATGCCCCATTCCCAGAAGTCACCTCTCCGGTCACCTCCCCCGGTGTTACTGTATAATGCCCCATTCCCAGCAGTCACCTCTCTGGTCACATCCCCCAGTGTTACTGTATAATGCCCCATTCCCAGCAGTCACCTCTCCGGTCAGCAGCTGGATGATCTTGTCGGTGAGTTTCAGGATCTTCTGCTCCTTGTCTCTCCCATGTGTCAGTGAGTGAGGTGGAGGCACTGTGATGGAACTCTGGGTCCTGCTCAGTTCTCCTGACACACAGGGATGGCAACTCTGTGTCTCGTGGTCACTGGATGTCTTCTTCACTACTATGTAACCCTGTGTATTGGAAAATACACTATCACTGTATACACTCCCAGTACCCTATCTTATTGCTATGTGATGTCACCTCCAAGATCCACTAGTCAGGTCACTGTAGTATTAATAGATCAGTGATATCACTGACACTCTCAGATATCCTCACCTCCATAGTGATGTCCCTGTATTATTACTATAGATATAAGTGATGTCACAGTGACGCTCCCAGATCCCCTCACCTCCCCAGTCACGTCCCTGTATTATTACTATAGATATAAGTGATGTCACAGTGACGCTCCCAGATCCCATCACCTCCCCAGTCACGTCCCTGTATTATTACTATAGATATAAGTGATGTCACAGTGACGCTCCCAGATCCCCTCACCTCCCCAGTCACGTCCCTGTATTATTACTATAGATATAAGTGATATCACAGTGACGCTCCCAGATCCCCTCACCTCCCCAGTCACGTCCCTGTATTATTACTATAGATATAAGTGATGTCACAGTGACGCTCCCAGAACCCCTCACCTCCCCAGTCACGTCCCTGTATTATTACTATAGATATAGGTGATGTCACAGTGACGATCCCAGATCCCCTCACCTCCCCAGTCACGTCCCTGTATTATTACTATAGATATAAGTGACATCACAGTGACGCTCCCAGATCCCCTCACCTCCCCAGTCATGTCCCTGTATTATTACTGTAGATATAAGTGATGTCACAGTGACACTCCCAGATCCCCTCACCTCCCAAGTCACGTCCCTGTATTATTACTATAGATATAAGTGGTCACAGTGACACTCCCAGATCTCCTCACCTCCCCAGTCATGTCCCTGTATTATTACTATAGATATAAGTGATGTCACAGTGACACTCCCAGATCTCCTCACCTCCCCAGTCACGTCCCTGTATTATTACTATAAATATAAGTGATGTCACAGTGACACTCCCAGATCCCCTCACCTCCCCAGTCACGTCCCTGTATTATTACTATAGATATAAGTGGTCACAGTGACACTCCCAGATCTCCTCACCTCCCCAGTCATGTCCCTGTATTATTACTATAGATATAAGTGATGTCACAGTGACACTCCCAGATCTCCTCACCTCCCCAGTCACGTCCCTGTATTATTACTATAAATATAAGTGATGTCACAGTGACACTCCCAGATCCCCTCACCTCCCCAGTCACGTCCCTGTATTATTACTATAGATATAAGTGGTCACAGTGACACTCCCAGATCTCCTCACCTCCCCAGTCATGTCCCTGTATTATTACTATAGATATAAGTGATGTCACAGTGACGATCCCAGATCCCCTCACCTCCCCAGTCACGTCCCTGTATTATTACTATAGATATAAGTGACATCACAGTGACGCTCCCAGATCCCCTCACCTCCCCAGTCATGTCCCTGTATTATTACTGTAGATATAAGTGATGTCACAGTGACACTCCCAGATCCCCTCACCTCCCAAGTCACGTCCCTGTATTATTACTATAGATATAAGTGGTCACAGTGACACTCCCAGATCTCCTCACCTCCCCAGTCATGTCCCTGTATTATTACTATAGATATAAGTGATGTCACAGTGACACTCCCAGATCTCCTCACCTCCCCAGTCACGTCCCTGTATTATTACTATAAATATAAGTGATGTCACAGTGACACTCCCAGATCCCCTCACCTCCCCAGTCACGTCCCTGTATTATTACTATAGATATAAGTGGTCACAGTGACACTCCCAGATCTCCTCACCTCCCCAGTCATGTCCCTGTATTATTACTATAGATATAAGTGATGTCACAGTGACACTCCCAGATCTCCTCACCTCCCCAGTCACGTCCCTGTATTATTACTATAAATATAAGTGATGTCACAGTGACACTCCCAGATCCCCTCACCTCCCCAGTCACGTCCCTGTATTATTACTATAGATATAAGTGACGTCACAGTGACACTCCCAGATCCCCTCACCTCCCCAGTCAGCAGGTAGATGATCTCCAGGGTGATATTTAGAATCCTCTCAGTCATGTGACTCTGGTCCTTGTCCATCCTCTGGGAATCAGTGACGTGTCTCATCCTCACGTGATGTCTAGTAAACACTCCGTTTCCTCACCGCTCCGTTGTCTAGGTGTTAATATAATTACAATAAACACCACACAGTACACATGTAACATATTAGGTAAAGGTGCCCATACACTAGTCCGATTTGGGCCAATTTCACCCGATCCCTATGGAACCTGCCGAGAAATCGGATGTGTTTGATGTCCACCTTGGGTCCAATTCACATCGGACCGGAGCAGGAGGTCGGACCTGCTGCCGACCCGCCGACTCGGCCCTCCTCCTGGTGGCAGGAAATGGGGTCACATGGGATACATTGTATGTGAAAGGACAGTATGTGATGCATCGCATTCAGGTCCCAGGTGGCTCGGAGGGGTTTGCATGGCCATACACTGTTGCGATACATCCCAGTAGTGTATGGCCACCATAAGAGAAATCCACACAGAGGCACAACAGCAGCCTCTAATGTTTCCGCACATATAAATACATCATACAGAGAACAATGGGTACATGTACAGTATAAGCGCTATAGTATACCACTACAACTGTATAATCATCATACAACTACTACTAAGAAGATATCAGAGACTAAAAACCCTGAAAATATTTTTATATCTAATTAATTAAAGTTTTGTAACAGGACAACAAAAGCTGCTCCCTGATAATAATAATAATAATAATAAAATACAAAGCAGAGGCTGCTCAACTACAAAATAATAACACCACACCAGAGGCTGCTCCCCCTGTATACTATTTGTAACATTACACAACAGGCCGATCCCCTGTATATCATTTGTAACAGGACGCCACAGGCGTCTCACACCACAGACCATTCCATCTGCATAAATAGGACGCCACAGCCCGCTCCCCCTGCATTAACAGGATGCCACAGGCCGCTCCACCTGTATAAAAAGGACACTACAAGGCTCTCCCACTGTATAAACACCACACCAGAGGCTGCTCCCCATTTAACATTTGTAACAGGACACCACAGGCCACTCCCCCTGTATAAACAGGATGTTACAGGCCACTCCCCCTGTATAAACAGGATGCTACAAATCACTCCCCCTGTATAACCAGGACACCAGAGGCCACTCACACCACAGGGCACTCCAACTGCATAAACAGGACACCACAGACCGCCCCCCCCCCCCCTTTGAATAACAGGCCACCACAGGCCGTGTGCCCCCCCCCCCCATCCTGTGTAATAGGCCGCTACCCCCCTGTGTAGCAGGCCGCTCCACCCATGTAACAGGCAACTGCAGGCCGCTCACCCCCTGTAACAGATATCCACAGGCCGCTCCCTTTCTGTGTAACATGCCGCAGGCTGCTCCCCCTGTATAACAGGACGCAGCAGGCCGCTCCCCCTGTATAACAGGACACCACAGGCCACTCCCCCTATATAACAGGACGCCACAGGCCACTCCCCCTATATAACAGGACGCCACAGGCCGCTCCCCCTGTATAACAGGACGCCGCTGGTCGCTCCCCCTGTATAACAGGACACCACAGGCCGCTCCCCCTGTATAACAGGGCGCCGCTGGTCGCTCCCCCTGTATAACAGGACACCACAGCATACCTCCCAACTGTCACGATTCCGTCGGGACAGTCCCGATTTTCGGGTCCTGTCCCGACGTCCCACCCGCGGCAGGCATTGTCCCGCTGCGGGGGGGTGGCAGTTGGGAGACCCCCCAATGTAGTAGAATAGACGCTGTGCACATGCGCACAGCGTCTATTCTCGTATGAAAATGAGGTCGCGGCTAATTAGCATAAGCCGCGCCCTCATTTGCATACGCCACGCCCCCTTTTCGGGCGCTCGCGCGGCTTCGCCGCGCGAGTGTCCCTATTTCTTCCAATGAAAAGTTGGGAGGTATGCCACAGGCCGCTCCTCCTGTATAACAGGACACCACATGCTGCTCCCCCTGTATAACAGGACACCACAGGCCACTCCCCCTGTATAACAGGGCACCACATGCTGCTCCCCCTGTATAATAACACCAGGGCAGCACAATACCATCACCTGCTGCCAGATACAGCAATGTCTTCTCTCGGTCCCCAGTAAGTGCTGGAAGTGAGATGCCTCAGGTAGGATCAGCAGCGCTGCGCCAGCAGGGAGCAGAGATTCTGCCGCCACGGACACGGGGATTGGTCTTCGGGAAAATGGCCGCCGCTCCCTCACACAGGGGACATTCTTTATGGAGCCTTACTAGGCGTCGTATTTACAGCACCGAATCTATCAGCCACCGGTGACCGCACCTCACAGAACTCTCGCTCTATGCATTCTATCAATGCAATTGCCGCTTCTATCAGTCCGGCAGTGATGTCTCATTGTGTGTCCTCATATAGCGGCGGCCATTTTGTTGTGGGCTGTACTCAGCTCCCAGACTCCCCCGCGGCTGTAGCCAAAGTGTATTTCCTGTGTGGGGCAGAGTGGGAGGAGCTGTGTTACCAGGGAAACGTCCCTTCCTGGTGTGCATGGCAGGCAGGAGGGAGAGTGCTGCAGCTGGCACCAGGTGACCCCAGGTATTATACTGCTAGTAACAGCATAGTAGTGATTGCTGGGTGTGAGCCATAAGGGCACTTACAGGGGAGCTGCTGTTCTACTCACACAGGCTGCAGTATAATACCAGGTGTCAGAGTCAGCTTCTTGGCATCCTAGGCAAAACTAATGCCCCCCCCTGAGTAGAGTCGCTAGTCGACCAATAGCGGTATTTAGGAGGAGGAGCCGCACAATGTAAACAAACGCAACGTGCGGCTTCTCCTGACAGTCCGCATTGGCTCGGGTTTTGGTTTGTTATTTTTTCTTCTTACCTGGATGCTACTTGGAACGAAGCGGACCGATCTACGCCGGAGGAGCCTTGTAAGTATCATTTCCTTCCACAGGTACCCCCTGAATTTCTTCAGGACCAGCAGGGCGGATGGATGCAGACCTACCTACGGGGTCAAGATAGGGGGCTTTTGTCCCCTGTATATTTGGAACCAGGTCCGGCTCAGTGAGCCCTGGGCTGGTTATGCTCAAGAGGGGGGACCCCACACCTTTTTTTAATTTTCTTTTTTAACACAAAATCGCACATTTTCATGACTAAAAATCGCACATTATCGCACTTTTTTGCCCGGTAATATGCAAATTCTCGTAAAAAAATGCGATTTTAAAAAATGCGATAATGTGCAAGTTTGGAATGTGACTAAAAATCTCATCCCATTAAATGTCACCCATGGAGTCTTCTTGCACACTGATCGCTCATGTCACTGTAATCATGGGAATAAATCACAGCAGCAATAGAACTGGAACATCAGCATCTGTAAATACTCTGTTTGTTGTATCACTGTCTCCTTTGTAAAGCGCGACGGAATATGCTGCGCTGTATAAGAAACTGTTAATAAATAAATGATAGATGCAGTCAGTCAGCCAATCAGATGTGGCCTCCTGTATTACATGTTAGTAATTTGCACCAAGTGTGGGGAAGCTGCAAGTAATCAGCCCTGTAATAGACACAGATTACACTCTGGCCACATCTGCAGGACCCTCCGCCCCTATAGCGTGAGGAGGCGTACACTCAGTCAGCACTGATACACCTATGTGTAATGTACACGTGGTAAGAAAATGACCAGAATGCACATGTGCCTATCTCTACATGTGCCACTATACAGATGGAGCCAGATTTCCTGCGCTGGCGAGAATCGCTCCATCTGACGCGGAGGCGCGTCCCCGCCGTTTGGCGGAATCCCTGCCTGTCTCCTCTTCAGGGAGACAGTCAAGGTTAGGGGGGTCCGGGGAGGCAGCGTGGAGCGGCAGAGAGCTCAGTCGGAACGGGGCGTGCAAGCCCCCCTTTCCGGAGGATAGCGGGGGCTGGCGATTCTATCACAGCACCAGGCTGAATGAGCTGCGCTCCATCTGTATCACCAGCCCAATGTAGGGATAACACAGTGCATCCGGAAAGTATTCACAGCGCTACACTTTTTCCACATTTTGTTATGTTACAGCCGTATTTTAAAATGGAATAAATACATTATTTCCTTCAAGATTCTACAAACAAAATGATAACATTATTGGAGATTTTTGATAATTTATTCAATATAAAAACCTAAGAAATCACATGTACATAAGTATTCACAGCCTTTACTCCGCATCTTTGACAGCAATTACAGCCTCACGTCTTTTTGAATATGATGCCACAAGCTTGGCACCTTTCTTTGGGCAGTTTTGCCCATTGCTCTTTGCAGCACCTCCCAAGCTCCATCAGGTCGGATGGGAAGTGTCGGTACACAGCCATTTTCAGATCTCTCCAGAGATGTTAAATTGGATTCAAGTCTGGGCCACTCAGGAACATTCACAGAGGTGTCCTGAAGCCACTCCTTTGATATCTTGGCTGTGTGCTTAGGGTCGTTGTCCTGCTGAAAGAACCATTGCCTCCGTCTGAAGTCAAGAGCGCTCTGGAGAAGGTTTTCATCCAGGATATCTCCGTACATTGCTGCATTCATCTTTCCTTCTATCCTATTCATGGAAATCTCCAGAGGGGCTGCCATGTGCTTTTTACTAAAGGAGTGGCTTCTGTCTGGCCACTCTACCATACAGGCCTGATTGGTGGATTGGTGCAGAGATGGTTGTCCTTCTGGAAGGTTCTTCTCTCTCCTCAGAGGAATGCTGTAGCTCAGTGGTCCTCAAACTATTTTGCTCTGGGACCCATCAGACAAAATAATAATGACAGGACCCCAGCAAGTTACTGCAGAAGGTCATCACATCATATGTGTAATCAGCAGACAGCACATACATGGCGGCATTGTGGAGACACAAAATAAAATAACAGACAATTCCACAGATTTTTAGACTCCATCAATCACTGACTGAAATTAGAAAAGTCATCAGCCTGATGGTCAGCAACATAGAGTCGTGACCCCATGCTGAGAAGGTCGGGACCCACAGTTTGAGAACCGCTGCTGTAGCTCATTGGGTTCTTGGTCATCTCCCTGACTAGAGCCCTTCTCCCCCGAATGCTCAGTTTAGATGACCAGCCAGCTCTGGGAAGAGTCCTGGTGTTTCCGATCTTCCATTTATGGATAATGGAGGCCACTGTGCTCATTGGGACCTTCAAAGCAGCAGATATTTCCCTGTACCCTTCCCCAGATTTGTGCCTTATCACAATCCTGTCTTGGAGGCCTACAGACAATTCCTTTGACTTCATGCTTGGTTGTGCTCAGACATGCACTGTGTAGTGTGGGACCTTATATAGACAGGTGTGTCTTTCCAAATCCTGTCCAATCACCTGAATTTACCACAAGTGGACTCCGATAAAGCTGTAGAAACATCTCAAGGATGATCAGTGGAAACAGGATGCACCTGAGAACAATTTTGAGCTTCATGGCAAAGGCTTTGAATACTTATGTACATGTGATTTCTTCATTTTTTTAACAAATTACCAAAAATCTCCATAAACCTTTTTCCATGTTGCCATTATGGGGTATTGTGTGTAAATTTTGAGGGTAACATTTAATTAATTCCATTTTGGAATATGGCTGGAACATAACAAGATGTGGAAAAAGTGAATACTTTGGAAGCTATATAACACACATGTGGTCTGCTATTACTGCGATACCAATATCGGTACTTATGTATTATCTGGGCTGCCGATTTTTTGATTGTATGCCTTAAGTTAAGGCATACAATCAAATGCGATGCGATGAGATATCGCATCACATACGACCATATCGCATGCGATGCGATGCGATGACCCGATTTTTCCATAGGATTCCATGTTAAAATGGACTGAGTTGGACGGTTTTATACACATTTTTTGACAAAAGAGCCTGTTTTTTTTGGAGTTAACCAGGTGTATATAAGCAGCAGGGGAGTGAGTTGGTGGAACTGCTTGGCATAACACATTAGTGTGACTCGGTGCAGTGGTCTATTTCAGAAGCAGGGACCATCTGCTGTATAAGTACTGTGCAATATCAGTGACTCTGGACTGCCCAGTAGGGCATTTGTGTCAAAGTGTAAAATACAGCATAGGTACCCTGGTATAAATAAAAAACTCTACCGGGCAATAACAAAATATCTGGCCTAGGCAATTTTTCTCTGCCAATATGGGTAAAACCGGCACTGCGGCAGCAGCACGCCTGGAAAAATATGCCAGATCCCAGACAGGAAATACATCTCAAACCACGCTTACTACCCCCCAAACCACCCCTTCAAAAGGGCCGAACCCCACTGCCAACCCCAGACACCACGCTACAACAGATTCTGGATGCTATTAGCAACAGTGAGACGCGATTGTTGGAAAAAATAAATAATGTGCAAACTGATATAATCCAGAGAAAGCAAGATGTGAAAGATATGAAAGACAGGATGAAAGAAGCTGAGAGTCGTGTCTCTAAGCTGGAAGATTCTAATAACAAATTACAGCAGTCAGTAGACAAAATGGCGGGCCAAATCCATGAAATGAAATACAAGCTATCGGACTTTGAAGGCAGGCTGCGTCGTAACAATATTAGACTCGTGGGGCTTCCAGAAAGAGCAGAAGGGAGTTATGCAGTAAAATTTGTGGAGCGACTAATAAGTGACAATTACAACGTGGCATCATTCTCTGCGCAACTTGCCAACGAAAGGGCACATAGAGTACCAGCCAAGCCCCCTCAACCAGGAGCACCTCCACTCACCCTGATCTTAAAAATGCTTACCATCCAAGATAGGGACACAGTTTTACATCTTGCACGTGCAAAAGGCCCGTTGGAGTACGAAGGTACTAAAATATCAGCATTCCCTGACTTTTCATTAGAGGTCCAAAAAAGCAGGACTAAGTTTGCAGATATAAAAAAGCGCTTGAGAGAACTTGACTTAAAATATTTTATGTTGTTTCCAGCAAAATTGAAGATCATAATGGAGGGGGAATCCCAAAGAAGCGGGAGAATGGTTAGATAAAAGGGCCCCATCAAAATGCCAGCTAGCTCCTTAATATAAGGAATCTTTTGATCTATATGAGTTCATAAATGCCGGGGGGAGAGGGGGAGGAACTGCCTTATTATGTTACCGTGGCTTTGGGATTGATTTGGGATAGATTTTTTTCTTTCTATTTTTTTTCGGGGGGAGGTGAATATTAAGTATGCCAAGGGAGGGGTGGCATATAGGGAGGGGGTGGGGGGTAAATGTGGTGTTGTCTGTGTAATATTTTTGAAGAAGACAGGGGGGTGCCAGGATGTGACAAACAGCATGTTGGTTCCTGCAGGGATTAAAGGGGGAGCATGGTGTGCATTAGAAATATGTATTTAATAAACAAATGGTCCGTATGTTAACATGGAATACTAGAGGTATGAACGATAAAATAAAGTGCTCCTTGGTCATGCGTCAGATTAGACAAAGCAGCGCAGATATAGCGTGTCTAACAGAAACTCACCTGACAGGAGTAAAACTACAGGCACTTAATAGAGCCTGGGTGAGTCACGTATACCATGCTCCCTTTACATCCTCTGCACGGGGTATCTCAATTTTGATTAAAAAAACAGTAGCGTTTATATGCAATAGAGTCAAGGTTGACCCAGGAGGTCGGTATATATTGTCTGGATTGTGTTATTAATACTAAACATATGCAATTGCTTACAGTCTATATCCCACCCCCTTTTGCCTTCGATGTGTTGGTCAAAGCCGCTGATTTTGTGGCACTTTTGCTGGAGGTTTCAGCAGTATGTATGGGGGATTTTAATAATGTGCTAGACCCTAAATTAGATAAATGGAAGAAATCTCAGATGGGTAATAGTATCGATAGTAGTTCCAGAAACTTTGGAAACTTTATTAATGATCTGGGATGGGTGGACCCATGGAGAGCTAAAAATCCAGATTTGATACAATTCTCGTGTTCTTCTGCATCTTACAAGGCTTTTTCCAGAATAGATATGGTTTTGATCTCTAGAGAACTGCTGCCATATGTGCTAGAAGTAGGATATAAAACTAGGGGCATTTCAGACCACTCCCCTCTGCAAATAGAGTTAGAAGATTTTACTGACAAAGGATCCTCTTTGGAAATTCAACGCTACATGGCTAACTAGAATTGAGGCCATGGGAGGGTTAATTGCACAATGGGGTGAGTTTTGGGACGTAAATAAAGGTTAGGCATCAGATATGATAACATGGGATGCCTTTAAAGCATATTTAAGAGGTACCCTAAAGAAAAGAACAGGAGAAATCAAGAGCAAGTAGATTGAAAATTATGGATCTTGAAAAAGCATGCAATGAATGCGAAGTTAGATACCTGTCCGATGATACCCCCAGTGTCGTAACTATAGCACCGCAGCCCCCGCGGTCGCAAGGGGGGCGCTGTGCATGTGGGGGAGCCAGGGGGCTTCGGGGCAATAGTAATGCCCCCATCCCCCGCAGGCCTACCTGTCTGCGCGTCCCGGCTCCCCTCCTGGCTTCAATCGATTCTATGGAGACGGACCACGATAAAATGGCCGCCCCATAAAGCAGATAGTTCTCTGAAACTGTCTGCGGTATGGGGGCGGCCATTTTATCGTGGTCCGTCTGCATAGAATTAATTGAAGCCAGGAGGGGAGCCAGGACGCGCAGACAGGTAAGCCTGCGGTGATGGGGGAGGCACGGGCGTCCGGGAGAGGGAGGCGCCCCCCCATTAATGGCAGGGGGCTCCCCAAACCAAGCTTCGCCACTGGATACCCCTGAAACAAAAACAGCTTGGGATTCTGCCAGAGAAAAGTGGCTTGATTATATAAAAACTGAAAATATAAAATGTATGAAATATAATTCACAGAGGCTATATGCTAATTCTGATAAAGCAGGCAGCTATTTAGCATAATTGGCCCATGTAGATAACCACACAAACTCCATCCATAAGATCCTTGATAAGAATGGGGTAATGCAATATAAAACAGGAGATATAGGTGCAGTATTTAAAGATTTCTTTAATACACTGTATACATCAAACTCTTACTTTTAAGTAACATTAAGCTGCCAACGCTGCAGGAGGAGGATAGAAGTGACCTAGAAGCCCCCATAAAACTATAAGAGGTCCCCATTAAAGCACTGCCGGGGGGAGGGGGGGGTAAGGCCCCGGGCCTAGACAGTATACCCATTGATGTTTATAAAAAATGTGGCGTTTTTTGCTCCCTTGTTGTTGGAGTTAAGTACAGGGGAATAGGACGGTAGTTCTCACGAGATTCCTCTTAATCAACAGCAGCCGGAGACTGTCAGCCCTATTCAGCGGCAGCCACCGGAGCGTGGGACGGCTGCAGCAGGACAATTTGTAAGATTATTTTTTACATATGGCCCCCAAAGGATTTTTTCCCCATACAAACGGCCCTTGGCACAAAAAAAGGTTCCCCACCCCTGCATTAGGAGAATGTCTTTATTTATACGAGTCCTATTGATGAAAAAATAGAAAGGATACCTTGTTTATACCTAAATAGGCTTCACAACATTAGGCAATTGCCTTAATGGAGTTTAACAAGGAAGATTTATTACCACATACAATTTATATAGTAATTGATACATTTGTATCCAATCACACTGTACTGCTGGCAAGGTGCCCAGACAGTTATAAAGAGCAACAATTGTTTGATGGTGTGGAATTTGTTATATATTTTGAAAGAGCACTGATGTCCTCTGCTGGTGGTTGTATGTAAGATGCTTAATACATTTTTGGACCAGAGTCTCAATTTGTGTCAATCTATAGTGGTGCCTGTTGACACAGTGCCCAGACATTGTGTATAACAACTGTGTGGTTATTGCGCAGTGTCAGATTTTTTCTATATTATGTGTCCTTAAAGAACACTATTGACTCTGCTGGTATTTACCTTATATGACACTAGTGCACACTTATAGATGACCCCCAGTTATTAAATGTTTATCATTATCAATGCCTCTATCGTGGCCGGGTACTGGGCTATTCTTCTAATATACACTTAATTGCGTCATGTGTATGGGACTGATAAAGTGGCGGCACTGTGAGAACAATGGTCCTACTATTTCTCAAACAATAAATATGACAATGACATTCCTCTAGCCTGCCTAACACGGGTTAGGACACGTGTTTCGCATGTTTAGCTTCCTCAAGCTAGCCAAACGATTGTATCCACGTTTGAACCTATATTCCTATGTCAAGCCAATTGCTGGATCGTTTCAGGTCATGTGGTCTTTTGTAGCCAATTGTATGGCTTATTGTCCGGCATCTTATTGAGGGAACTTCCGCCCTTCCCCAGGCAGGTGTATATTGCTACTCCGTGTGACGTCAAGCCGCTGGTCATGTAACCGCGGCGTCAGGTCACGTGATTGGTCACATGCACGGCTTACACCAATCCCCAAGCGGCAGGACTTCGGCCCAGGTGACTGTGTATTTAATATTATACCACAGAACCTGTGTGTCTTATAAGTTAGTGTTTTTACACATTAAATTTGTACATTTGCCTGTATTTAACGTACTTGGAATTAATAGTATACAGCGTGTGGCCCAGTCTCTTCCTGCAGTTCTGTGGTTAGAAGGTAGAACCTGTTGCTTACACTTAGTTGTAGTTTTCAGTTATATTCCAAGCAGAATTTGTGATGTGCCCTGTATCATGTATATTTTATGCTGGATATTATCTCTGTTCTAGGATGAGGAGTATATGATAATCCATATATACATAATGTAATGTACCAGTAAGGTATCCTTTAATATTGGATCCCTATTGGTAAGTGATTAGTGCTCTTGTGAACATGCTCAAACTTGGTGAAATGTAATACAAAAATGTGTGAAAAATAATCAAATAAACGTGAGAGGATATAATAAATTAAATTAGTGTGTCCCTACAATATAGGGTTATGAAATTGTGGTGAGTATACTAGGAGTAACTGGTGACAGGGGGTGTGAATTGCTTAATATGTGCCCTTGTGATGGAAGTGATCTTAAATAAAAGAAAAATTGTTGCAAAAAATGTGTGTCTGATTATTGGGTGAAATTAAGTAATAATTGTGCAATATTAGACAGGATTTTATTCTTTGGTGGAAGATATGTTTGCAGTACCAATTACTGTGGGGGTGTGTGTGCTTTTGTGATGAGATATTGTGTTATTGAATATCCTCTGTGGATGTATTATATTAGCCCATCTCAAGGTATAGTTATGATTTTAGGGGGTCGTATCCCCTGCTGGATTCTACTGCGCTGCTGATTTGGTCTGGTAAGTAAATTGGTAAAAGGGGGTTTCTGGTAAGTATGTTACACTTAATTAAGTAGTTATTGTATTCATAGGTGAAATACATTTCCTATGATGAATTTATTCCTTGGTAACTGAACTGTACATGTTGGGGGTTCTTGACGCAAAATGGTTGAATGCAGTGATTCTTTTATGAACATCATAAGAAAGGTAAATAACTGTTGTATTCATTTTAGCCTCGGGGTTGTAGGCAATCCATCAGGAGGATCATCTTGGTTTCATTTTTCAGGAGTTCGGCATCCAAGTCTCCTCTGATTCCAAGTTGGATGTGCCTCATGCCAAACACTTTTAAGCCCCTTGGATCGCTGAGATTTCTTTAAGTGCTCTTTTTTCTCCATCATTGATGTTACTTGATTTCCGTTGTTGTTTGGCTAAAAAATTGTCTAGATCTTGTGAGACCAGAGTTTGATAGACCTGGATCTGTGGAGATTTTTGCGTCTGGTAGAAATTTTTCTTTATTTTTGATCTGTCAAATGGTTCCGGTGTTGGGAGACATGTGTCATGTTCTATTGATGACGGAGGATAGGTCTCATTTCCGGATGCTAGATCCTGTAGTATTTCTAGTATTGGCTGGTCATCCTCTTCTAACATCTCCTGATTATAGGAGTCGGGAGGGTTGTTCATATGACTCGAAATACCAGATGATCTAGTGGTGTCATCTCTATTTTGTGTTTTTTGAGGAGAGAATTTTTTTAGGAGGATTTTCCTTGTGAAAAGATTGAGGTCTTTTTCTAGGTCAAATCTGTCTACTTGTAAGGATGGCGAGAAGGATAAACCTCGTTTTATGATGGATTCTTGGTTTGTGGGGAGTTCTCTACTGGTTAAATTGATAATCTTCAAGAGGGTTCCCCTTCTGGCCCCTCCTGATCTTTCTCCAGGTTCTCTGCCTGGTTTGCGGCCTGTCCCTAAAAAATTTAACCGGGAGAATCTGTTATCAATTGTTCCATTGTCTGAAGAATCAGGTTCTGAGGTTGTATAATTGGATGTGTTTCCACTTTTGTTTTGTTGGGATCTTTCTGCTCTGATGTTCCATTTAAAGATTTTGTTATTCTGGAAGTCCATTTTATCTCGTTGGAATTTCCTCTCTTTTTTTTTTTTTAAACTTGTGTTTATTGGAATAGAGATGAAAAATATATCACTGACACACATTGTTTGCAATAAAGATATAACAGTGTGTAACATTCCGAGTCCATTTTGTCTGTTATTGTATTCATACAGTTTAGCAAGTAATAGCAATATCATAGTACATAAAATACAAAATTAACATATAATGTATAGTACAGAAGCTTTCGTCCATATATAGTCTCTATGGGTGACATTCTATGCTATGCGATTAGCGCTATTTTGCGGTAATTAGACCACAAAATGGCGCTATCGCATTTTCCCATTAAATCGCCGATTTAATGGGATGCGCACAGGGGCTGAAATCGCATATTTTGTGCGTAAATGTCTGGTGAATAAAAATGCGAGATTAATTCGCATTTTTATCGCATCCAGATGTTTGCGCACAGAAAAGTATACAAGTCGCTTATTTAATGCTATGCGCATTTGCACATCGCATTATTTAAGTGACTAATTTTCGCACTAATTTCAGACCTGGGTCTGTTAGGCGAATTAGGCAGAACCCTGCACAGATCGCAATGTTCCGTGCAGGGTTCTGCTGTAAAAAATAAAACAAAGGGTTAAATAAAAAAAAAAACGAGCGCGGGGTCCCCCGCCCGAGTGTAACCAGCCCCGGGCTCACTGAGCCGGTGCTGGTGACATAAAATCAGGGTCCCCGACAAATAGGGGTCCCCTTGATTTTATGAAACCAGCACCAGACTCAAGGTCCGGCACTGGTTCCCAAAATACGGGGGACAAAGTGACTAGGGGTCCCCCGTATTTTAAGAACCAGCACCGGACACAACCAGCCAGCAGGCTAATGCCACAGCCGGGGGGAGACTTTTTATACAAGTCCCCCCGGCCAAAGCATTAACCCCCTGGCTGGTCAACATGGGCAGGGGTCCTGGGGAAGTGGGGACCCCCCCAATGAAGGGGTCCCCCCTCTCCAGGACTTACCAGCCCATGCTGATAGTCCGGGGCTGTCCTCCATGCCCCTGGGCTGTGGGCATGGAGCTGATGCTTTGTGTAAAAAAAAGAATGATAACTATTGTTTTACACTGGCGAACTATCAGTCCCAGCAAGCCTACCCCGCATGCTGGGACTTGGAGAACCACAAGTCCCAGCATGCGGGGCATTAAAGGGCCCGCTGGCACTTGTAGTTCTGCAGTGTAAAAAATAGTGCACAAAATCACACTGACACCCTGAAAAATAAAACTTTAATACACACAAAACACACTGATACTTACCTACCTTGAGCCCGTAGGTCGGTCCCTGGATCCTGGATTCTTCCTCCGGGGCTCCAGGGCAGAAGAGTCCGGTTCCGGGGCCTTGGTCCTGGTTCCGGGGCTGGTCCTGGGGTTCCGGGGCTCCTGGCGTGAAGAATCCGGGGTCCGGGATCCGTGGTAGTCCAGAGGGGTACCTAAGGAGGAAAATCCTACTCACCTGCTCCCCGGCGGCGACCTCCGGTGACAGCGCTGCTCCCGACTGGTACCCGGCTTCAAGGAGTTGGTCCGGCGCTGAGATGTTGCTCCCTCGACGTCTCTGAACAGAATGATTTCTCGGCCAATCAGGAGCCGAGAAACTCGGCTCCTGATTGGCCAGAAATCATTCTGAATATAGACGCCGACGGAGTAACATCTCAGCGCATCCAGAGCAGAGATGTTACTCCGTCGGCGTCTATATTCAGAATGATTTCTGGCCAATCAGGAGCCGAGTTTCTCGGCTCCTGATTGGCCGAGAAATCATTCTGTTCAGAGACGTCGAGGGAGCAACATCTCAGCGCCGGACCAACTCCTTGAAGCCGGGTAACAGTCGGGAGCAGCGCTGTCACCGGAGGTCGCCGCCGGGGAGCAGGTGAGTAGGATTTTCCTCCTTAGGTACCCCTCTGGACTACCACGGATCCCGGACCCCGGATTCTTCACGCCAGGAGCCCCGGAACCCCAGGACCAGCCCCGGAACCAGGACCAAGGCCCCGGAACCGGACTCTTCTGCCCTGGAGCCCCGGAGGAAGAATCCAGGATCCAGGGACCGACCTACGGGCTCAAGGTAGGTAAGTATCAGTGTGTTTTGTGTGTATTAAAGTTTTATTTTTCAGGGTGTCAGTGTGATTTTGTGCACTATTTTTTACACTGCAGAACTACAAGTGCCAGCGGGCCCTTTAATGCCCCGCATGCTGGGACTTGTGGTTCTCCAAGTCCCAGCATGCGGGGTAGGCTTGCTGGGACTGATAGTTCGCCAGTGTAAAACAATAGTTATCATTCTTTTTTTTTACACAAAGCATCAGCTCCATGCCCACAGCCCAGGGGCATGGAGGACAGCCCCGGACTATCAGCATGGGCTGGTAAGTCCTGGAGAGGGGGGACCCCTTCATTGGGGGGGTCCCCACTTCCCCAGGACCCCTGCCCATGCTGACCAGCCAGGGGGTTAATGCTTTGGCCGGGGGGACTTGTATAAAAAGTCTCCCCCCGGCTGTGGCATTAGCCTGCTGGCTGGTTGTGTCCGGTGCTGGTTCTTAAAATACGGGGGACCCCTAGTCACTTTGTCCCCCGTATTTTGGGAACCAGCGCCGGACCTTGAGTCTGGTGCTGGTTTCATAAAATCAAGGGGACCCCTATTTGTCGGGGACCCTGATTTTATGTCACCAGCACCGGCTCAGTGAGCCCGGGGCTGGTTACACTCGGGCGGGGGACCCCGCGCTCGTGTTTTTTTTTTACACCTTGCGCTGTCCTGCAAATGTGCGATTTTCACACATGAAAATCGCACATTTTCAGGACTAAAACCAGCGCACCACATCGCCGCAAATCGCCCCTATTCGCACTTTTCAGCCTCCAATGCGCATCACATTAAATATGCGCATTTAGGCTGAAAAATGCGATTTCTAAATAGGCGAATTGCGGCGATACAGGGTGCGAATTAAACATGCGCATTTAGCGCATATCATAGAATGTCACCCTTAATGTCTAAAAAGGTGGCGTGCCTTTAGCAAGTGTTTCTGTATTATACCAGGTTGTTAATCTCACTACTTTGCGGATGTTTTCTTTGGTGGAAGAAGGTAGTGTTAGTATATATGGGAGCCATATAGCAAATATTTTTGTTGAGCGCGACTCTGCGTCTAATGAACATTCTGTCCAGTCCATTTGATACAAAAACGTCAATCGGGGCATCATTAGGGAGATAGGTATGTTTTCCTTCTGTATCCACTGGGATAGTATTGTTTTCTTCGTAGCAGATGCTACGCGGGCCAGTAATAGTTTTGTTTCTTTGCTCATGGGTGGGGTTTGGGGTTCTATTTGATTCCAAAAAGCCCACTCTATAGTGGTCACAAAAGGTATATTTAAGCTCGTATTAATATAATCTTGAACTAATTTCCAGAGTGCTTGCACCACCGAGCAAGACCATAGACAATGTATTATGTCTGCATCTGGGCATCCACATTTAAAACATAGAGAGTCCTCTGAGGTCCCAGTGAGAAACCGTAGTCGGGGAGTGTAGTATGCCCTGTGACGTATTTTCATATTCATTTCAGCATATGAGGAAGAAACTAGATGTTTATTAAGTGAGTTGGTCATTTGAATAATCTTTTTTAGGGTCATGTTTGGGAATGAATCCTTCCACCTTGCTAACCCCGTCCCACATTTGGTATAGTCTATCTCTCGTCTTATATAAGAATATATCAAGGCTGTAGAATAAGATGAGTTAGGGCGAAGCCTTTCTCAATAGGTTGGAGACGGGTTAGTATACGTGTAACAAAACTGCGCATTTGGAAGTAGGGGAAAAAAGGGAAATTTATAGTAGGGTGTTTACTTTTTAGTTGTGACAGAGTTAGTGCAGTCGTGCCCTCCTCATTCAGAAATTGAAATATAGAACGCAGACCCTGGAGGTGCCAACTATAAATGACTTCATTAGCTTCTCCATTCTGGAAAGCTGGATTTTCTATCAATGGTTGGAATAGGGAATTATCTGGTTTAAGGCCATTGCGTCTACATATTTGGGTCCATGCTTTGAGTGGTGCCCGTATGAGTGGGTTGAGTCGTAGTTCTCTTAGCATGGTTGGGTTTGGAAAGTGCAATATCTTTAATAGATCATGATGGGGTAGTAAGGCTTGTTCAAGGTTCTTATTTACATAATTGTCTCTATTTCCTATCCAATCTATGGCATATCTATAATTAGCTGCTAGAGAATAATCTATAGGGCAGGGAAGGTTTATACCACCAAGTGAGGGTGATTGTTTAAGTTTGAACATTGCTATGCGTGGGCGTTTATTCGCCCATATGAACTTTGAAAGGGCTTTATTTATGGTATGTATATCTTTTTTTGATAATAAAAATGGGAGCATCTGTATTGGGTATAGTATGCGGGGGAATGCTACCATCTTGTATAGATGACATCTGCCTAAAAAGGATATGGGAAGGTGTTGCCATTTCGAAAAGCCCTCTAACATCTTGGCTATATGGTGGGAAAAGTTTAACGTGTACCATTCCGTTGTGTCGGCTGAGATTCGTATGCCTAAATATTTTATATATCTGTTTGCCCACTTGAATGGGAACGTGTTTCTCCATCCGTCCCTCGCTGCCGTTCCCACCGCCAAGGCCTCCGTTTTATCAAAGTTGATTAAAAATCCTGATATTAAGTTGAAATTTTTTAGTATTGTCAACATGGATGGGAAAGCCACTGCCGGCTCATGAAAGTATAGCAATAAGTCATCCGCAAAGGCGGAAACCTTAATATCATGGGGACCTATCTTGACGCCCTGCCAGGTTGTGTCCTGAATGAAAGCGCGAATCAGCGGGTCAAGGGCTAAGTTAAAGAGTAGGGGGGATAGTGGGCAGCCTTGGCGTGTTCCTCTATATAATTTAAACGTTTTTGTGTTTAGTCCGTTAATTGTTAGAAAGGCTTCCGGATTATCATAAAAAATATTAAAGATCTTAATAAAGTTTGTGCCAAACTGTTGTGTCTGTAGAACTCTTTGTATGTGTTTCCATGAAACCTGATCAAACGCCTTATCGGCATCACAACTGACTATTAGTGTTTTATGCTCTTTTGCTTGTTTTGAGCTGTATATTGCTGCCATTAGAGTGCGAATGTTATGGACCGAGGTCCTATTTCTAACAAACCCGTTTTGAGCTGGATGAAGTATGCGTTGTAGTATGGGTTGCAATCTACTAGCCAATAACTTCGTAAACAGTTTTAAGTCCTGGTTTAATAAAGAGATCGGTCGGTATGACTGTACACGTTTAGGGTCTTTTCCCGGCTTTGGGAAGACGACTATCCTGGTCTCGTTAAATTTGGTGGGGGCAGGGTTTCCTTGGAGCATCGAGTAAAAAAGTTTCACTAGATGTGGGGCCAATATAGGTGCTATAATACGATAGAACTCTGCTCCGAACCCGTCAGGGCCAGGGGACTTCCCTTTGTTTAAAGATTTAATTAAAGTCAGGAGTTCTAATTCATCAGTTGGCTTTAACAGTAATTCCCTTTCTTCTTCCGTTATGGTAGGTAAGTTAACAGATTCCAAGAACCGCTGACCCTCCAGTGGATGATCAGTAGGCGCCTCATATAATGCCTGATATTAATTTAGAAATTCTTGTGAAATGGTTTGGGTATCAGTGGCATCCGTATTAGGGCCGCAGCATAGTTGGGTGACTTGGGAGGGGGAGGAGTAAGACCTAATTAAGTTTGCTAACAATCTACCAGACTTATTGTTGTGTCTAAAGAATTTGTTTCTTTGTATGTCGTAAGAGTATTTAGCTTTTTTGGGTAATAGGTCATATTGGTGTTTAGCGGCAAGATAAGATTGTCGGTTTTCTGGTGAGTTGTTTGAAAGAAGTGTGTTATATGTGGTGGGCAGTCGTTGGCTTAAATCTTTTAGTTGAGTGTTTAAGTTTTTACGTTTCCTTGAGACATATTCCAGGATTTGGCCACGTATTACCGGCTTTGAAGCCGACCAGAATAGGTTGATGTCGTCAGCATGTTCGCTGTTGTCTTTCGCATAAGTACGGAACGAGTGTTCCAGATGCGTTCGGAAATCTGAGGAATTTTCTAGATAAGCTGGAAATCTCCAGTTATACGATTTTGGGATAGGTGTATTTAATCTTAATGTAAACCAAACTGGGGCGTGATCAGAGAGCTGTATGGGTTCTATCCGGGTCCTCTCTACTTTCTGAATAAGCGTGTCTGATCAGCCAGAAGTCTAGTCTGGATGAGGAACTGTGGGGATGTGAATAAAACGTGAACTCGCGAAAGTCAGGATGTTGGCACCTCCAGGGATCTGAGAGCTTCAGCGTGTCCTTTAAGAGCGATAGGGATGGAGGGGTAGGTATTCCCTGGGTGTTCGCATTAGTGTCTCTGTCCAGCTCTGTCAGTTGGACACAGTTAAAGTCTCCTCCCAATATAATCTCACCTTCCGCCCAGTCTTGTAATTTAGAGTATATACTGGAAAAGAAAGGTGCGTTATGACCATTTGGGGCATATATGTTAGCTATGGTGTAAACGGCATCTTGTATAGTTAGTTTTACAAAGAGATATCTGCCCTCTGGGTCCTTCATAGTGTCAATTATAGTGTAGGATAAAAATTTGCTAAATATTGTTAATACTCCCTTTTGTTTGGTTGCACTAGATGCTGCATGATAGTCTCCAATCCAGGAGTCCCTTAGTGTGTTAGGATAGGAGGCCCTCCAATGAGTCTCCTGAAGTAGTGTTATGTCTGGTTTTAATCTCTTAAAACGGGTCAAGATTTTTTTTCTTTTGATTGGTGTGTTCAAACCTTCTACGTTCCAGGTCACTAACTTGATCATTGTTTGTGCCTGGGTAGGGTTGGTTGTAGCTATGGACATTTATCCAATACCTAGCCTAGGCCAGCTTAACAAGATGTGTTTAACCTGGGGCCTTCCCTTGTCCGTCCCAGCAAGCGGACAGTTGGGAAATGTGTGCTCACTGAAGAAGTATGTAGGACATCGGGTATTTCATGGCAGTGATAAACCTTGTGTGTCGTTGACAATTAAATATATAATAACATTCCATAAACTTTTTATCATTTTTTGAACCCAATAAGGTCGACTCCTGGGGTATCGCCCCGCAAGGACGGTCCAAATAAATATGTTCCAGCACGTTGCCCAAGGAGACACCGCAGGAGCCAATCTAATAAAGAAATCGAACACAATTCGATTGGGTAAAAGGAAATGGGAGGGGGGGGGGGGCATGGAGTAGGGTGTAAAGGAGGTGTAGGACACCCCACGCCTCTATATAGAAAGGCATTTGGTAACCTCTATCTATTTGTCCCTCTAGACCTATAACAGCTATTGAAGTGGGTAACCATCTAGAATATACAACTGCACCATTTAAATGTTCAGAAAAACTTAGAACATAATATAAACCTAACCCATAAACCAATGTCCCCAACTTGAATGTTATTCTAAGTAAAGGCAATATTACCAGTATCCTTATGGAAAATCAGTCCGCATCATCCATTCCGGATGGGTGCACGGGGGTCATAGAGTCCACAAAGTTCTTTGCTGTCTGTGGGGATTCAAAGTAGTATGTTTTTCCGGAATGTAGTACTCTCAATTTCGCTGGGTAGATTAGTGCAAATTTAACCTCCATTTCAAACAGATGCTTGCAAAGTGGGGAGAATTCTCTTCTCCTTGCGGCAACCATGTATGAGAAGTCCTGAAAAAGCAATATCTTGGCACCCTGGTACTCCAGTGTATTGTGTTTTCTATATGCCTCCATTAGCCGTACTTTGTCTGCATAATTCAGAAGCTTCATGATGACCGGTCTGGGTCTGTTGGTGGTGGTTTGTTTGTCTGGACCGATGCGGTGGACACGCTCAACTATCAACGAACCGGAAGCAGCAACACAGCCCAATTCTCTCGGTAGCCACTGGGATACCAGGTTCATGAGGTCATGATGTTTAACCGACTCCGGTAGTCCTATAAGACGGACATTACTTCTCCTGCTCCTGTTCTCTAAATCTTCCAATTTGTCCTGTATGGACGTCATCATCTTTTCTTGTTCTGAGATGACATTTTTGGCTACTGTTAGGTCGTCTTCTAGGTCTTAAATTCTTTGTTCTGCTTCAGATAGGCGCTGTGTATGTTGATTTAATTGGGTGAGAGCGGAATCTAATGAGTCCTTTAAAGGGGCAAACTTTTGGTCCAATAGAGAGGATAGAATTTCGGGAATTTCATGTGTTGGTAAGGCTCTGGTGGGCTCTGTTGTAATTGTGGGTGATGCCTGGCTGGGTGATCTAGAATTATAGTTGCTGGCCGGTGATTGAGGATTTTCGACTGTTATTATATCCCGACCTTTGCCCCTGCTAGTCTGCGAGCCACGAGGGATTCGTGGCGGCTTGGCAACAAATTTTTCCATTATTGAAGGTGGTTTATAAGAGATAAAAGTGTGACTTTATTTATTTATTTTTCTTTCACTTTTCAGTTGTAGGATTTCCTTCCCCTCTCTATCCAGTAGATGGCGCTCCAAGGCAGACAGACTCACTCCAGAAGTACCTTACTAGTTTAGTGTGGACTGAAGTGTTAGGCACCAGTTTAATTTGGAGTTGAATTATATTGCAATATAAAGGGGTCTTCCCCCCTCTCCCCCTCCACTCACCACCTCAAGATTCCTGGAGTTGTGGTTCCCAGGTGTATGCAGGGCGAGTGTCAGCCAGGCACGGTCCAGCCAGTGACCAGGCTCCCTCAAGCCCTGCCTGCAGTAAGATGGCCGCCCAGCGTTGGTCTGTGCAGGGAGCCCCCTGTAGATCCGGCAGCCGGTGCGGTACTCCGTGGTTAGGAGAACGGGGCTGCAACCTGTGTCCTCAGGAAGGGTGAGTCGGGTCAGCGCTTTCGCGGCCGGCACGGATGAAGCGTGGTACTCTCCTCGTCGCTCTGGAGAGCCGCGGCGGGCCTCTGACGTACCCGAGTCCCCGGCTGTGTGGGGAGGCACAGGCCGCAACCTGCAAGGACGCGCGAAGCGTCCCCCGGCTCCGCGGGATGTCACCTCCGGGTCCCGGCTGCTAGTGGCGGTGGCCGGTCAGTCTGCGGGTGGCCTGGCGAGCGGTAGTGGTGCTTAGGGAGTGCTTTTGCTGGATGCCGTGCGGGAGCCTCTCCAGAGCACGTCCGTCTCCCCCGGCAGCCAAGCCACGCCCCCGAATTTCCTCTTTTTACATTCGATTATTTCTGTCTCATAGGTTTCAATCTCGTTCTTGTATTTGTCATATTGGTTTTGAAAATTGATCTAGTGTTTCATAGTTTGAGTTTTTCCCCCAAAACAATAAATTTCTTAAGTTGATTTAGAATGATTTCGTCATGTTTTACCAGAATTTGTATTAAATCTTGTGAACATTGTAGTAATGTTTTCTCCCATTCTACCTTCAGATCGTGTGAAAACAGAATGGTGTACCAGTGCAGGCTTGAGAAAAAACTAATAATACTAGAACAGTATCTTTTACAATTTAAATTTTAATTCATTAGCTGTAGTTTAAATTATGGAATTCCATATATAAAAAGTTTAAGAAATTTATGGACATACAATAATCATCATCACTGTATAATTCATCAGTTGTATGGGGCATATTACCAAACTGACATCAAAAGGTCAATGGTCTCCAGTTTAACAGCAGGTGAAAAAGTCCCTTTTTGTACTCTTTGTACACTTCAGACTGTTTTTCAAACTCAGAGTCTAACCTCATTGTTAAATTCGCTGACGATACTACAGTGGTCGGTTTGATTAGTGGGGGTAAGGAAGAAAGCTATAGGTCAGAGGTGCAGCATTTGATTGAGTGGGGCGAGGCTAACAACCTACTCCTGAATAGTAAAAAGACTAAAGAGGTGGTTGTTGATTTTAGAAGATCCAGAAGTTCAATCACCAGTCCTTTGGTCTTAAATGGTGAGGAGGTGGAAAGGGTTACAGACACTAAATTTTTGGGTATTACATTTTCGGAAGATCTGTCCTGGTCCAAACATACCGCATTGGCAGTTGGGAAGGCTCAGCAATGCCTTTTTTTTCTGAGAAGATTACGAGCAGCTGGTCTATCTAGGCCCATGCTCGTGAATTTCTACAGCTGTGTAATTGAAAGTCTGTTGACTTATGCCATTGCGGTATGGTATGGAAATTCCAGGAGCTCTGATCGAAGATCTTTAGACAGGATTGTCAAGGCTGCTGAAAAAGTTATTGGCCAACCCCTACCTAGGATGGCAGAAATCTTTTTAAAGAGAGGGAAAGCGAAGGCTATAAAAATTATCTCAGACTCTAGTCACCCATGCTATTCTCTTTTCTCTTTGTTGCCTTCTGGGAAACGTTATAGGTGCTTGAGCTGCCGTACGAGTCGGTTGCGGAATAGTTTTTTTCCCATCTGTTGTTTTATGTTTGAATTGTAGTATGTGATGTGATGAGTATTTTTCCTTATCTCTCTTCTCTTTTCATTTTGAATTTCACTTATGCATTTTTTAATGTTGTAAGTGACAATAAATTATTATTATTATTATTATTATTAGGTGGCCAATTTGTCCCAAAGAACAGAGTCCATAGGATCCTCTGATGGGGTGAATGGTAAACCTGGATGACTATTGCAAGTCTGGCGCTGCCTAAGATTGTCCTCCGGATGAGTTGTTTTTGTATGGAGATGAATGATTGTATTGTCCGTATTCTTGGATCGCCCACACTGAAGGTAGAATTGAGTGTCCAAATGTTAAAAGCTTAACGCGTTTCACTGGGATTGGTCTCCCAGCTTCTGCTCCTGAGCTTCGCTGCGTTATGCAAAGCCGTTCTCCCCCCTCTGACGGTGCCGGGCAGGGGGAAAGCCGCTCAATGTGTATGTACCGAGCGGCGTTCCCCCCCCTGCAATGATAGCGATCATCGCTGTCCATAATCTCCCAGTGTGTATGGACCTTTAGTCAGCAGCTCTAGAGGAGGGGGGGCTGGATGAGGAAGAACATCAGCCAGGACAGTTTCTGCTGGGCTTACATTTAACAACCCTCAGGTAGCTCCCACAATTTCTGGGGGGGGGGGAGGAAATCAAGCCTGCAAGGTTTAGGGGAGACTACTCTCAGATAATCCCTGTGCAGGCAACAAGGGTATCCTCACATCAATGCTCACGTTTAATGTAGATCTGCTCATCAAAATAATATTTTTCTGGTATTTACAAAGTATACATTTATTCATAAAACATTTCCCACACTGTAAGCATGGAAAAGGTGTCTCTGATGTCTAACAAGATGTGATTTATGGCTAAAACATTTCCCACATTCAGCATGAAAATGGTTTCTCACCTGTATGTAGTCTCTCATGTCTAGCATGATGTGATTTATGAGTAAACGATTTCCCACATTCAGAACATGAAAATGGTTTCTCACCTGTATGTACCCTCTCATGTGTAACAAGATTAGATTTTGTTGTAAAACATTTCCCACACTCAAAACATGAAAATGGTTTCTCACCTGTATGTAGTCTCTCATGTCTAGCATGATGTGATTTATCAGTAAACGATTTCCCACATTCAGAACAAGAAAATGGTTTCTCACCTGTATGTACCCTCTCATGTGTAACAAGATTAGATTTTGTTGTAAAACATTTCCCACACTCAAAACATGAAAATGGTTTCTCACCTGTATGTAACCTCTAATGTATAACAAGACTGGAATTATTGCTACAACATTTCCCACACTCAGAACATGAAAATGGTTTCTCACCTGTATGTATCCTCTCATGTATAACAAGACTGTATTTATCCCTATAACATTTCCCACATTCAGAGCATGAAAATGGTTTATCACCTGTATGTACCCTCTTATGTATAACAAGACTGGATTTATCGCTACAACATTTCCCACACTCAGAACATGAAAATGATTTATCACCTGTATGTAGTCTTTCATGTCTAACAAGATGTGATTTATGAGTAAACGATTTCCCACATTCAGAACATGAAAATGGTTTCTCACCTGTATGTACCCTCTCATGTGTAACAAGATTAGATTTTTTTGTAAAACATTTCCCACATTCAGAACATGAAAATGGTTTCTCACCTGTATGTACGCGCTCATGTAGAACAAGACTGGATTTATCGCTATAACATTTCCCACACTCAGAACATGAAAATGGTTTCTCACCTGTATGTACCCTCTCATGTGTAACAAGATTAGATTTTTTTGTAAAACATTTCCCACATTCAGAACATGAAAATGGTTTCTCCCCTGTGTGAGGTCTCTGATGTAAAACAAAATCTGACTGACTTTTAAAACTCTCACCAAACTCAGAACTGGATGATATTGTATCTATATGACCTGTACTGGGTGTAGTAAGGTCTGAATGATCAGGAGAAGGTTCCTCATGACTAGAGGGACCAGATGAACTATCTGCACTGTGAAATGTTGGGTGTGTATTGGGGATAATGGGGTTTTCCTCTGGAGAATCTTGTCTGATGTTCTTATCTTCTAGTATATAATCTGGAGACACAATGAGATCTCCCTCCGAGGTATTCCTGCTTGTGCGGCCATCTACAGGAAACAGATGAATGACGACAGACAGAATTGTTTACATTGAGAAGGAAATGTTCAGTTTAAGTGATAAAACTTCCATGAACATGTCTAATGCTGCGCACACACTGGCCCAGAGTGCCCGCCCTGACGAATAGTCCCAAACCCCCGATCCCCTCGCATGTGCCTGATGCTGGAGAGATCATTGAAAAGATATCTCCAGGGCTCAGGGTGGCTGATCTCATATGACATCAGCCACCCGCCCCCAGCACCGAGCGTCACGCTGGAATTTACATGGGAATGCCCATAAAATGCTGGGCGTTCCCATGGCCCATCACCGCCAATGCCCCCAACCGAATGGAGTACAAATTGGGCCCTATGTGTACAGGCGATCTGTCAATCTGCTATCCGCCCTTATAACCCACTGCAGGAACCGGCGGTGATTGGCAGCTGAAATGGGTGGGAGTATGTAAGCGTGCCCACCCAGTTGTGACGTCACAAGGGATCAGGCAGGAGGAGAGGGGAACTTGTAGGGGAGGCCCGCCGATACTGGTAAAGAAAAAAGAGACCTTACCCCCCCCCCATCCCCTTTCACCCCCCCCCCCCCCAGCACCTCATCTTCCCACATCACCTTGCCCCCAGTCACATCCCCTTTCCACTCCTACCCTTTCCTACTTTTTGCTCTCTCCCAGTCCCCTTCTCTCTCTCCTCCACCCCATCTGCCCCCCACCAATTTCTCTGTCCTATCTCCTTATCTCTGCCCCTAGTCTCTCGCTCTCTCTCATTACCTCCTTTTCCAGACGCGGCTATACTGTACGATACTATAATACACTATTGCCACTTTGGATTGAAAGTAACATTCATCTATTCTATCAATATAAAATAATTGGCCTCTGGCTACTGAGCCGCGTATATGCACCTCACAGGATCAGCACTACTGATGGTGGTACGGGTCTGTTCTGTCAGCATACACACGGTGGGATATGAATGCAAAAACGAGAGTTATGGTAGACCTACCTTAGGTTAACTCTTTTCTTCGAGGTCCATGGTAACCACAGGGTGACATCGGGGGATGTCTCAAAGCCGTATTTAAGGGAGAGAATTTGCCGGAGGTGTCAGAAGAACCCGACGACCAAAGGAAGCATCCTGGGAGGTGAACGTGTCAAATGCATAGAACTTAACAAGCGTATGGACAGACGACCACGTTGCAGCCTTGCATAGTTGTTCGGCAGATGCTACGCGGCGTGCTGCCCATGATGGACCTACCGCCCTGGTGGAATGAGCTTTGATTGACAAAGGTATGGGAAGATTAGCCAGTTGGTAGGCCTGTTGAATTGCCATTCGAATCCAGCGGGCAAGTGTTTGTTTGTGCGCGGGCCAGCCCTTCTTGTGGAATCACAAAGAGAATCTGATTTTCTAATGGCCGCGGTACGGTCCCGATAAATGGTCAGAGCCCTGACCACATCTAACAAACGTTCATCTGAAGAAAGATCCTCAGAATTGAACGCTGGAACTACTATTTCCTGATTGATGTGGAATTTGGAGATTACTTTAGGGAGATGAGAAGGTCTGGTCTGTAACACCGCCCTATCCCAATGGTAAATGAGAAACAGGGGTTTGCAGGAGAGAGCTCACAAATCCGACACCTGTCTGGCTGATGCCATAGCCAATAGAAATACTGTTTTAGCTGTGAGCCATTTATATTCCACTGATTGCATTGGTTCAAAAGGATAATTAGCCAGAGCCTGCAACACCAGAGACAGGTCCCATGGTGTTGTAGGAGGAACGTGGTTGGATACGTAGAACTCCTTGAATGAATGTACGTATATCTGGAAGAGATGCTATTTTTCTCTGGAACCAAACTGACAACGAATCTAATCCCCTTTGAAGAAAGGATAGAATTCTAACAATCTTAAAAACTTTAGGGTCATACTTGCGGGATACACACCAGGAAAAATAAGTGTGCCAGACCCGGTAATAAATCCTAGCGGATGCCGGTTTACGCGCCTGAATCACAGTCTCGATAACCTTGGCAGAAAAACATTTGTTTTTTAGTAAGGCAGCCCCACGCGCCATGCCGATATAGACAGGACTTAGGACTACAATATATTCAGTAAAATCCTTTATTAGTTTATTTTAAAATTTTATGAATAGACGTCATCACTCAATATTGATTTGCTAGAAAATTTTTATTAAATTATATGTAACCTTTTGGTTATTGTCCTTGTATCAAGGATCAGCGTGGCGAAGTATAAAATAAAGTAGTAGGGATAGAAAAGAAGAATAAAGTGTAAAACATGTCTATGTTGTATCATCCTGAACTACTGGGAGTAAAGGCGCAGACAGGGCCCTAGCTGGCTGCGTTGTATTAGGCAGTTTTTGCTTGGCTACTGTGGTCTGTGCTAAGGGCTGAACCGTGGTCGATAAGGTATCAACCCATGAAGGAGCGGGTTGTACCACAGGTGGTGTAAATATGGGAGGAGGAAGGCGATCCACTAGGGTGCCCAACAACTGTTGTATTGCCCTGGGAGGCTCCTGAGTAGCCACCATGACAGAAGACTGGCCAGGGGGGATATAGCAATTAACACACGGCCCCTCCTGAATGACGTCCTGCTCAGACAGGCCTGCAGAACAAGCCCTGCATGACAGGAGCTTGGGAGTCTGTCTGAGTGCGCCCCCGTTTGGACATAGTGAGATAACCCAAATAGTGGGGGGAGTATATAATAGGTATAGCCCTGAGGGGGAACCTAGAGTGATACACAAACATATGTGACCAGAGAGGATAAAACCTCTGAATCTTCCTCAGAAGATATAAGAGAACACAGGGACAGCAACTAGTTACTGACAGATAGGAAAGAATAGACTGGCACTAAGTCACAGACACAATCACTACCAAAGTAGCTGGCTAAAGCAAAGTTCTGCTGCTGCACCCCAATCATCCACTGTACCCTATGGGGTAAGTGGGATGTAGGTGTCTGTGAAAGCGCTACAGTGTGTGGACGGTTTCACAGGGGAGACTGTACCCGCGCTCTAGGAAGGTCTCTCAGAGAGAGCCTTACCTGCTCCTGCGCTCCGGCCACACCGTCTAGGACGAGAAGTGTCCGGCGGTGCTAGGCTCTGGATCTCTCCCCCACCGAGTACCCCTCTTGACCGTGGGGGAGTTCAGGCACCGTCAGGAGTGACGGCAGAGGCAGCCCAGCCTCATCAATGTGGCTTAGTGTGAAAATAAGAATAAAAAATAAAGATAAAAGCGTCTTTGGGATAACTTATATGAGGTAATCCCAGCTGAATTTGACGGTGCTCCAGCTTCCTGCTGGCACCAAAAAAAACAACTGAGGATGGAGGCGGGGTTATAGGGGAGAGGGACCAGGCATCCTGGGAAACTTTCAAAGCTTCGCTGATTGGTGCCACGGTCCTCTGGATCCGCCTACAACCCCGATGTCACCCTGTGGGAACCATGGAACCCGAGGAAAAAATGCAATAACAGTAACCACCTGCAGAAGATTATATCTGTGGCAATTATTATTATAGTGGGAAATATGTACACCTAATATGTTTTTATAATTTACTTTTTAATACTAATCTATACTTCTGTTATAGCGCTCTCTTACTTGTTATTTTATTTGTGTCTAATTAAGTTATACAGAATACCTATTGGGAGCTGCAATAGACTTAAGTGGTCTTGTAATGATCTTGTTAGAAAGCATTCATTTTGATTGATTAATATATTTTTAATGTAAAGTATTAGCACTTGATTGTTCCGATTATCCTTTTCCACCAGAGAGTGTGGGGAGGAGACTGGTCAGATCTCTGGGCTGGTAACACACAGTGACATGATGTGAGGGGAGAGCAGGAGTATAATAGGGGCTGATGGCTCTTGATGTATGAGATACACCAGAGAGTGTGGGGAGGAGACTGGTCAGATCTCTGGGCTGGTAACACACAGTGACATGATGTGAGGGGAGAGCAGGAGTATAATAGGGGCTGATGGCTCTTGATGTATGAGATACACCAGAGAGTGTGGGGAGGAGACTGGTCAGATCTCTGGGCTGGTAACACACAGTGACATGATGTGAGGGGGAGAGCAGGAATATAATAGGGGCTGATGGATCCTGATGTATGACATACACCAGAGAGTGTGGGGAGGAGAATGGTCAGATCTCTGGGCTGGTAACACATAGTGACTTAATGTGAGGGGGGAGAGCAGGAGTATAATAGGGGCTGATGGTTCCTGATGTATGAGATACACCAGAGAGTGTGGGGAGGAGACTGGTCAGATCTCTGTGCTGGTAACACACAGGGACATGATGTGAGGGGAGAGCAGGAATATAATAGGGGCTGATGGCTCCTGATTTCTGAGATAGCTGTATTAACAGAACAAGGAATATACTATATGCAATAAGTGATTATTCCTCACCTGTGCTGGGATCTGTAGGGATTTCCTCCTTCTTACACTGCTGATCATCCCTCATATATGTTTCTTCTGTCTCTGTATCTTCTTTCTTATCAGACACATAAGACTCTTCTCTTATCTTCATATCCGTCACATACGTCTCTTCTTCCTCTGTATCTTCTGCCTTAATGTCAGTCACATACATCTCTTCTTCCTCTGAGTCTTCTGCCTTAATGTCAGTCACATCTGTCTCTTCTCCCTTTATTTCTTCAACCTTAATATCAGACATATCATCACATTGAACCTACAAATAAATATCCCATAAATAATGTCTGACAGTATTGAGCTTACACAGTAGATTATTGATGTATAATACACACACACACACACCTGTTGCAATTCATATAGCGACAGACTTTGGTATATTGGGGAGACCCTTATTCCCACCTACCTGATCCTCCTGTGGGGTCCTGTGCGTCTCCTCTGTACAATGCTGGGAATACAGAGGACGGGGACATCTCTCTGGGGTATCTCTGTTACTGGATCCATCTATAGGAGACACACAGTGACTGAATTTACTGTACATGTGGATTAGCAGATGATGTGTATATAGGGGCCCCCATTCCTGCTCTCCCCTGTACAATAACAAAGTGTCCTCTTACCCAGTGATGTGAGGAGCCGGTGATTCTCCATCATAACATTACTGCACAGACCCTTGTGTTCCTCTGTATACTCCTCCTCCTACATAGAGAGATAGACAGTGACATCCTGACACCTTCTAGGAAACCAACACACAGAGTGATACAGTCATCACCCAGACACATCCCCCCGTGTTACTGTATAACGTCCCATTCCCAGTGGTCACCTCTCCGGTCACATCCCCCGGTGTTACTATATAATGTCCCATTCCCAGCAATCACTTCTCCGGTCACATCCCCTGGTGTTACTGTACAATGTCCCATTCCCAGCAGTCACCTCTACGGTCACATCCCCCAATGTTACTGTATAAAACCCCCTTCCCAGCAGTCACCTCTGCAGTCTCCTCCCTCTGTGTTACTGTATAATGTCCCATTCCCAGCAGTCACCTCTCCGGTCACATCCCCCGGTGTTACTGTATAATGCCCCATTCCCAGCAGTCACATCACCCGGTGTTACTGTATAATGTCCCCTTCCCAGCAGTCACCTCTCCGATCACATCCCCCGGTGTTACTGTATGATGCCCCATTCCCAGCAGTCACCTCTCCGGTCACATCCCCCGGTGTTACTGTATAATGCCCCATTCCCAGCAGTCACCTCTCCGGTCACATCCCCCGGTGTTACTGTATAATGCCCCATTCCCAGCAGTCACCTCTCCGGTCACATTCCCGGTGTTACTGTATAATGTCCCATTCCCAGCAGTCACCTCTCCGGTCACCTCCCCCGATGTTACTGTATAATGTCCCATTCCCAGCAGTCACATCCCCCAGTGTTACTGTATAATACCCCATTCCCAGCACTCACCTCTCCGGTCACCTCCCCTGATGTTACTGTATAATGCCCCATTCCCAGCAGTCACATCCCCCAGTGTTACTGTATAATGCCCCATTCCCAGCAGTCACCTCTCCGGTCAGCAGCTGGATGATCTTGTCGGTGAGTTCCAGGATCTTCTGCTCCTTGTCTCTCCCATGTGTCAGTGAGTGAGGTGGAGGCACTGGGATGGGGCTCTGGGTCCTGCTCAGTTCTCCTGACACACAGGGATGGCAACTCGGTGTCTCATGGTCACTGGATGTCTTCTTCACTACTACGTAACCCTGTGTATTGGAAAATACACGATCACTGCATACACTCCCAGTACCCTCTCTTATTGCTATGTGATGTCACCTCTAAGATCCACTAGTCAGGTCACTGTAGTATTAATAGATCAGTGATATCAGTGACACTCTCAGATCCCCGCACCTCCATAGTGATGTCCCTGTATTATTACTATAGATATATGTGATGTCACAGTGACGCTCATAGATCCCCTCACCTCCCCAGTCATGTCCCTGTATTATTACTATAGATATAAGTGATGCCACCGTGACACTCCCAGTTCCCCTCACCACCCCAGTCACATCCCTGTATTATTACTATAGATAAATGTGATGTCACAGTGACGCTCCCAGATCCCCTCACCTCCCCAGTAACGTCCCTGTATTATTACTATAGATATAAGTGATGTCACAGCGACGCTCCCAGATCCCCTCACCTCCCCGGTCACGTCCCTGTATTATTCCTGTAGATATAAGTGATATCACAGCGACGCTCCCAGATCCCCTCACCTCCCCAGTCACGTCCCTGTATTATTACTATAGATATAAGTGACGTCACAGTGACGCTCCCAGATCCCCTCACCTCCCCAATCACGTCCCTGTATTATTACTATAGATATACGTGATGTCACAGTGACGCTCCCAGATCCCCTCACCTCCCCAATCACGTCCCTGTATTATTACTATAGATATACGTGATGTCACAGTGACACTCCCAGATCCCCTCACCTCCCCAGTCACGTCCCTGTATTATTACTATAGATATAAGTGATGTCACAGTGATGCTCCCAGATCCCCTCACCTCCACAGTCACGTCCCTGTATTATTACTATAGATAAATGTGATGTCACAGTGACGCTCCCAGATCCCCTCACCTCCCCAGTCACATCCCTGTATTATTACTATAGATACAAGTGATGTCTCAGTAGCACTCCCAGATCCCCTCACCTCCCCAGTCATGTCCCTGTATTATTACTATAGATATAAGTGACGTCACAGTGACGCTCCCAGATCCCCTCACCTCCCCAGTCACGTCCCTGTATTATTACTATAGATATAAGTGACGTCACAGTGACGCTCCCAGATCCCCTCACCTCCCCAGTCACGTCCCTGTATTATTACTATAGATATACGTGATGTCACAGTGACGCTCCCAGATCCCCTCACCTCCCCAGTCACGTCCCTGTATTATTACTATAGCTATATGTGATGTCACAGTGACGCTCCCAGATCCCCTCACCTCCCCAGTCACGTCCCTGTATTATTACTATAGATATAAGTGATGTCACAGTGATGCTCCCAGATCCCCTCACCTCCACAGTCACGTCCCTGTATTATTACTATAGATATAAGTGATGTCACAGTGACGCTCCCAGATCCCCTCACCTCCCCAGTCACGTCCCTGTATTATTACTATAGATATAAGTGATGTCACAGTGACGCTCCCAGATCCCCTCACCTCACCAGTCACGTCCCTGTATTATTACTATAGATATGTGATGTCACAGTGACACTCCCAGATCCCCTCACCTCACCAGTCACGTCCCTGTATTATTACTATATATATGTGATGTCACAGTGACACTCCCAGATCCCCTCACCTCACCAGTCACGTCCCTGTATTATTACTATATATATATAAGTGATGTCACAGTGACACTCCCAGATCCCCTCACCTCCCCAGTCACGTCCCTGTATTATTACTATAGATATAAGTGATGTCACAGTGACATCTCCCAGATCCCCTCACCTCCCCAGTCATGTCCCTGTATTATTACTATAGATATAAGTGACGTCACAGTGACGCTCCCAGATCCCCTCACCTCCCCAGTCACGTCCCTGTATCTTTACTATAGATATAAGTGACGTCACAGTGACGCTCCCAGATCCCCTCACCTCCCCAGTCACGTCCTTGTATTATTACTATAGATATAAGTGACGTCACAGTGACGCTCCCAGATCCCCTCACCTCCCCAGTCAAGTCCCTGTATTATTACTATAGATGTAAGTGATGTCAGAGTGACACTCCCATATTCCCTCACCTCCTCAGTCACGTCCCTGTATTATTACTATAGATATATGTGATGTCACAGTGACACTCCCAGATCCCCTCACCTCACCAGTCACGTCCCTGTATTATTACTATATATATATAAGTGATGTCACAGTGACACTCCCAGATCCCCTCACCTCCCCAGTCACGTCCCTGTATTATTACTATAGATATAAGTGATGTCACAGTGACACTCCCAGATCCCCTCACCTCCCCAGTCACATCCCTGTATTATTACTATAGATATAAGTGATGTCACAGTGACACTCCCAGATCCCCTCACCTCCCCAGTCACGTCCTTGTGTTATTACTATAGATATACATGATGTCACAGTGACGCTCCCAGATCCCCTCACCTCCCCAGTCATGTCCCTGTATTATTACTATAGATATAAGTGATATCACAGTGACGCTCCCAGATCCCCTCACCTCCCCAGTCACGTCCTTGTATTATTACTATAGATATAAGTGACGTCACAGTGACGCTCCCAGATCCCCTCACCTCCCCAGTCACATCCCTGTATTATTACTATAGATATAAGTGATGTCACAGTGACACTCCCAGATCCCCTCACCTCCCCAGTCATGTCCCTGTATTATTACTATAGATATAAGTGATGTCACAGTGACACTCCCAGACCCCCTCACCTCCCCAGTCACGTCCCTGTATTATTACTATAGCTATATATGATGTCACAGTGACACTCCCAGATCCCCTCACCTCCCCAGTCACGTCCCTGTATTATTACTATAGATATAAGTGATGTCACAGTGACATCTCCCAGATCCCCTCACCTCCCCAGTCACATCCCTGTATTATTACGATAGATATATGTGATGTCACAGTGACACTCCCAGATCCCCTCACCTCCCCAGTCACAACCCTGTATTATTACTATAGATATATGTGATGTCACAGTGACGCTACCAAATCCCCTCACCTCCCCAGTCAGCAGGTAGATGATCTCCAGGGTGATATTTAGAATCCTCTCAGTCATGTGACTCTGGTCCTTGTCCATCCTCGGGGAATCAGTGACGGGTCTCATCCTCATGTGACGTCTAGTAAACACTCCGTTTCCTCACCGCTCGGTTGTCTAGGTGTAAATATAATTACAGTAAACACCACACAGTACACATGTAACATATTAGGTAAAGGTGCCCATACACTAGTCCGATTTGGGCCAATTTCACCCGATCCCGATGGAACGGGCTGAGAAATCTTATGTGTTTGACGTCCGCCTTGGGTTGGATTCACATCGGACCTGAGCAGAAGGTCAGACCTGCTGCCCACCCACCGACTCAGCCCTCATCCCAGTGGCGGGGAATGGGGTCACATGGGATACATCGCATGTGAAAGGACAGTATGTGATGCATCGCATGCAGGTCCCAGGGGGCTCGGAGAGGGTCGCATGGCCATACACTGCTGCGATACATCCCAGTAGTGTATGGCCACCATAAGAGAAATCCACACAGAGGCACAACAGCAGCTGCCTCTAATGTTTCCGCACATATATACATCATACAGAGAACAATGGGCACATGTACAGTATAAGCGCTATAGAATAGCACAATGTCCATTGTAGTACATGGTTATCTCAAAATAATGGTAATGGGGCACCAAAGGCTGCTCGCCCTGTATAATCATCATACTACTACTACTACTAAGAAGATATCAGTGACTAAAAACCCTGAAAAAATTTATATCTAATTAAAGTTCTGTAACAGGACAACAAAAGCTGCTCCCTGATAATAATAATAACAATAAAATACAAAACAGAGGCTGCTCAACTATAAAATAATACCACCACACCAGAGGCTGCTCCCTCTGTATACTATTTGTAACATTACACAACAGGCTGCTCCCCCTGTATAACATTTGTAACAGCACACCACAGGCCGCTCCCCCCTGTATAAAAAGGACACCACAGGCCGCTCCCCCCTGTATAACAGGATGCCGCAGGCCGCTCCCCCCTGTATACCAGGACGCCACAGACCGCCCCCCCCCCTTTATAACAGAACACCATAGGCCTCTCCCCTTGTATTACAGGATACCATAGGCTGCTCCCCCTGTATAACAGGACACCATGGGCTGTCATACCTCCCAACTTCTGGCCGGAGGAAATAGGGACACTCGTGCGGCGAAGCCGCGCGAGCGCCCGAAAAGGGGGCGGGGCGTATGCAAATGAGGGCGTGGCTTATGCTAATTAGCCGCGACCTCATTTTCATACGAGAATAGACGCTGAGCGCATGCGCACAGCGTCTATTCTACTAGCTTGGGGGGTCTCCCAACTGCCACCCCCCGCAGCGGGACAATGGCTGCCGCGGGTGGGACGTCGGGACAGGACCCGAAAATCGGGACTGTCCCGACGGAATCGTGACAGTTGGGAGGTATGGGCTGTTGCCCCTGTATTACAAGATACCACAGGCTGATGCTCCTGTATTACAGGATACCACAGGCTGTTGCCCCTGTATTACAGGACACCACAGGCTGCTCCCCCTGTACTACAGGACATCACAGGCTGCTCCCCCTGTATTACAGGACACCATTGGTTGCTCCCCCTGTATAACAGGACACCACAGGCCGCTCCACCTGTATAACAGGACACCACATGCTGCTCCCCCCTGTATAACAGGACACCACAGGCTGCTCCCCCTGTATAATAACACCAGGGCAGCACAATACCATCACCTGCTGACAGATACAGCAATGTCTTCTCTCGGTCCCCCGTAACCTAATCACCGTGGCTGCTGGAAGTGAGAGGCCTCAGGAAAGATCAGCAGCGCTGCGGCTGCCCCCCAGCAAAAAGCCGAGATGCTGCTAGTGTGCTACACTGAACGCGGGGATTGGTCTTCAGTAAAATGGCCGCCGCTCCCTCACACAGGGGACATTCTTTATGGTGCCTTACTATGCGTCGTATTTACAGCACGGAATCTATCCTCTACCGGTGACCGCCCCTCACAGAACTCTCTCTATACATTCCCTCAATGCAATTACTGCTTCTACCAGTCCGGCAGCGATGTCTCATAGTGTGTCCTCATACAGCGACAGCCATTTTGTTGTGGTTTGTACCCAGCTCCCAGACTCCCCCGCGGCTGTAGCGATCATGTATTTCCTGTGTGGGGCAGAGTGGGAGGAGCTGTGTTACCAGGGAAACGTCCCTTCCTGGTGTGCATGTCAGGCAGGAGGGAGAGTGCTGCAGCTGGCACCAGGTAACCCCAGGTATTATACTGCTAGTAACAGCATAGTAGTGATTGCTGGGTGTGAGCCATAAGGGCACTTACAGGGGAGCTGCTGTTCTACTCACACAGGCTGCAGTATAATACCAGGTGTCAGAGCCGATATAAGGTTTCTTGGCACCCAAAGCAAAACTAAACTAATGCCACCTGCCCTCCCCCTCCCTCGCCAATACCGCTATTGGCTGCCTAGCGGCCAATCAAGAGTCGCTAGTTGACCAATAGCGGTATTCAGGAGGAGGAGCCGCACGATGTAAACCAACGCAACATGCGGCTTCTCCTGACAGTCCGCACTGGCTCGGGTTTTGGTTTGTTATTTTTTCTACTTACCTGGATGCTACTTGGAAGGAATCTTGGATCTACGCCGGAGGAGCCTTGTAAGTATCATTTCCTTCCACAGGTACCCCCTGGATTTCTTCAGGACCAGCGGACGGATGGACGCAGACCTACCTACGGGGTCAAGATAGGTAAGTATCTGTATGTGTGGGCTCCGTGTGTAATACAGTTTTATTTTTCAGGTGTGTGTGTGTGTGTGTGTGTGCTTTTATTAACTGTTGGTTCTGCTGGGACTCATAGTTCCACAGCAGAACCCAATGGTTTTATTCTAATATTACACATTTATCAGCCCGGTACCCACAGCCCTGGGGTATCGGGGACAGCCCCAGGCTTCAGCCTTTGTAGGTAAATTCTGGAGGGGGGGCCTTCATTGGGGGATCCCCACTCCACCAGGACCCCTGCCCAGGCTGACCAGTCAGGGGGTTAATGCTTTGGCCGGGGTGACTTGTAGAAAAAGTCTCCCCCCTGCTGTGGCAGGGAGTAGATCAATTGGTCACCAGCAAGTTGTTAGACAGTCCATAGGTCGACAGGATTTTCTCTTTAAATGGTCCTGGTGACACAGCTCAACACTGGGATGTAGGAGGGTCCGAAGGAGCCAGGCACCTATCCTAAAGCTTTAGAGGGTAGGCTCCTCCCCTACTGCATCCCGGACTCTTCAGTTCGTGTTAGGTGCCCACTGGAGTGGGAGCTATTCTAAAGGGCTGCAGGAGCAGCCGAAGAATTAGAGTAGTTAGGGGAATTTTATTATTTTATTAATTGCTCTCTAGCTAGGTAGGCACAGTGTGTGAAATCTCATAGTGAATCCTCACACTGCTAGCGCAGCAGGAGCTGACAGAAGCTCGTCCTGTCAGCTCACTGTGCACAGGGGAGATGCTGTCTGGCCTCCCTGTGCAGCGCTTACAGCTTCTTTTAAGAAGCTGCCTGGGCTCCGGAGCGCTCTGAAACCGGCTTCACGCTTAGGTGGGGATCATGGTGGACAGGCGCTCCGTGATGGCGGCGGCCATTTTCTGCGGAGCTTACACACTGAGCTCCTAATATGAGAGGACAGCAGCGTTGTGACAGGCATGTTCCAAGTGGTCCCCAGCCGAGGGGGAGATACTGGAACTAGGAAATCTTACTAAGGGAGCGGCTGACTGTGGGTGGTTGGCGCCAAAAGTCACGAACCCCGCAGCAGCAGGGACTTGGTCTCTTCCCTCACTCTGTTTTGGCGCCTTTCAGAACGCTTGCAGCGGAGCTGAGCTGGCTTACAGATCCTGGCAGAGTTTTTGGATTTCCTGGGCATCGTTTCCCCGCATCTGAAACCGACAGACAGATAAGTGGCTGGGTGCATTGACCCTGTATAATCGCTGTTGTACATTGTATGCACTGTGTGGGTTACTTTACATTATGTCTGAGCAACAAGCTGTGGTTTTGGGGGAGGGAGCCCTTATTACACTGAGCGCTTGTAATGTGTGTACACAGAAATTTACACCTGAGCAGATGGCCAAGGGGGGCTTGTGTATTGCTTGCACTGCTGTGAAACCCATGGGGAGTGAACCCCAGAGGGCAGAGCAGATTGAACCTGCGTGGGCTAGTGCCCTGGGCAGGTCAGTTAATGCCTTAGTGCAATTATTGGACAGACAGGGTGATGCCTTGGTAATATCTCAGAGACCTATGTCATCATCTCAGCAGTCCTCTGGCTCCTTGCCTCTTACCCAGGCAGATCCTGCCTTCATACAGGTGATGCAGGATACTGCAAAGGGGATCAAAAGGTTTAGTGATTTACTAGACAAAATTGATGTTGATGCTGTAGGGACCCCTAAAAGGTCTTACTCGGTGCCTTTATTGGTAGATGAAGAGGAGGGAGCGTATACAGATATCTCCTGGGAACAGGGGGATGATGTAGAAGATTCCTCTGCTGCAGGAGTTGAGGATCTTATTACGGCTGTAAAACAGGCTTTGAAACTGTCTGTGGAGGATAAGACTCCTGCTAAAGGTGTGTTTAAACGACAGCGTAAGGAAGCTGTTACTTTTCCTTCTGATGAAGGTTTACAGGAATTGTTGGAAGGGGCTTGGAAAACCCCTGATAAAAGGCTGCAGATGCCTAAGAGATTCCTAAGTCTGTACCCCATGCCAGAGTCGCATGCGGAGCTCTGGGAGAAGGTGCCAGTTGTGGATGCTTCTGTGGCACGTTTGTCTAAGGCTACTGTATTACCAGTACAAGGGGGCGCAGCCTTTAAGGATCCTGTGGACAAAAAGCTGGAGGGTAACCTCAAAGCTATATTGAAAGGGGTGGGATTCACCCTACGTCCCCTTATTGCTTCAGCCTGGGTCTCTAAGGCCATGATTGAGTGGGCTGGTGATTTATGCACCATTTTACATGCTGATCCAGGTGTATTGCTGCTGGCGGAGAAGCTTAAGGCAGCCGCAGAGTATGTGTTGGAAGCGGAGGAGGAAGCGCTCAAGATGGCGACCAGAGTGTCCACAGTTTCTATCAATGCCAGGAGAGTACTCTGGCTTAAGGCCTGGGAAGCAGACAATGAGTCTAAGAAGGCCTTAGAAACATTCGCTTTCAAAGGAAAGTTATTATTTGGATCTGAATTAGAAGAGATCATTAAACAGGCCACGGGCGGCAAAAGTACATTTCTGCCGGCTCCCACGGCTAAGCAGGCATCCAGATTTTCTGCCTTTAGGCCGTCCTTTCGGCCCTCCCCTAGAGGTGGTGCGTCCTTTCGAGGACAGTCATTTAGGGGAAAGTTTCAGTCTTCTAGGGGCAAGGCCCGAAGTCTAAGTTTGGCTCCTTTCACAAGAAGCCTGCCACCAAAGGAGAGGACAAACCATCCGCATGACTGTCAGGGGATTTGCCCGGCAGTGGTAAAGGTGGGGGGGCGTCTATCACATTTCAGGAACGCATGGGCTTCTCTAGACCAGGATGCCTGGATGTTAGACATTATAGCCCAGGTCTACAAAATTCCTTTCAGAGGTCTTCCTCCGAGAAGATTTATCCCCACGTCTTTGCCAAAGGAAGCTCGACTTCGTACAGCTCTGTTAAGAGCAGCTCACTCCCTGCTAGAGAAGGGGGTGGTAATTCCGGTTCCCAGGGCAGAGTGGAAGAAAGGCTTTTATTCCACTCTGTTTCTGGTGCCCAAGCCAGACGGGTCTTTCAGACCAATACTAAATTTGAAGTCTCTAAATGTCCATTTGTGGGTAGACCATTTCAAAATGGAGTCTCTACGGTCAGTGCTCCTAAGCCTGGACCAGGGAGAATTTTTGGCGTCCATGGATGTCCAGGACGCATATCTTCATGTTCCTATACACCCAGAACATCAAGCCCTGTTGAGGTTTGCGATAGGAGACCTGCACTTACAGTTCCAGGCGTTGCCCTTTGGTCTGGCCACTGCGCCAAGGGTATTCACCAAAATAATGTCTGTAATGGCGGCTGTGCTGCGGCTCAGGGGAATCACAGTGATACCTTATTTGGACGACCTGCTGTTCAAAGCAGAGTCGGCAGACAAGTTACAGTCATTTGGCAGAAGCCATCAGTTTTTTGCAGGCTCACGGCTGGCTTTTAAACTTACAAAAGTCACAGTTGGTGCCGTCACAGAAACTCCAATTTTTGGGAGTCATTCTGGATACCAATCTACATCGGGTATTTCTTCCGGAGGCAAAGGCCAGGGATCTGGTCACCTTAGTCCAGGAGATTCTCTGCTCTCGGAGCACATCAGTGTGGAGGTGCCTCAAGCTGCTGGGGAAAATGGTGGCGTCGTTCGAGACGCTGCAGTTTGCCAGGTTCCACTCTCGGGTGTTCCAGTGGAACATCTTGACGGTTTGGTCAGGAAACACACAGACCATGAAGTCAGAGCAGATAGTGCTGTCTTCGGATACTCGAGACTCTCTGAAATTGTGGACGGACGTGGATTCCCTTCAGTGGGGTCGGTCACTGCAGACTTGGAACTGGCTGGTAGTAACTACCGACGCCAGCCTGAGGGGCTGGGGGGCAGTAGTCTTGGACCTGCGGCTGCAGGGCTTGTGGACTCCAGAGGAGTCTGCTCTTCCGATCAACATCTTGGAGCTGAGAGCTGTCTGGAAAGTGATTTCTCTGGCGGGAGACAGGTTACAGAACCTCCCTTTAAGGATTCAGACCGACAATGCCACAGTTGTGGCGTATCTGAATCACCAGGGAGGTACACGCAGCAAACTGGCCATGTGGGAGATGTCCAGAATCCTCCTGTGGGCGGAACAGAATGTTCCAGCAATATCAGCTATATTCATACCAGGAGTGGAGAATATAGAGGCCGACTTCCTGAGCAGGGAGGAGCTCAAGGAAGGGGAATGGAGTTTAAACCCTCAAGTATTTCATCAGATCACCTTGAAGTGGGGAACTCCGGATGTGGACCTGATGGCATCCAGGTTCAACCATCAGGTGCCCAGGTTTTATGCCAGAACGAGGGATCCACTGGCAGAAGCAGTGGATGCCATGACTATCCCCTGGGAGGGGAATCTCCTTTATGTTTTTCCGCCAGTTCCATTGCTGGCGAGACTCTTAAAGAAGATACAGGCACAGGCGATACCGGTGATCTTAGTGGCCCCAGATTGGCCAAGGAGGTCCTGGTACTCGAGGCTTCACAGATTGTCTGTGGACTCGTGGCGTCTACCTCTGAGGCCAGACCTGTTAAGGCAAGGACCGTTCAATCATTTGGATTCAGCTCGGTTAACTTTGACGGCCTGGCTATTGAGACCGCCATTCTAAAGAATAAAGGATTCTCAGATGCAGTGGTTAACACCATGATAAAGGCCAGGAAATCAGTGTCCTCGGCAAATTATTATAGGGTCTGGAAGACCTACATTCGATGGTGTGAGAGACGAAAGGCTCATACATCACGTTTTAAGTTGACAAAGATGATGGAATTTTTGCAGGATGGATTTTCTTCTGGGTTAAGCCTTCAATCATTAAAAGTGCAGATATCGGCCTTGTCCATCTACTTCCAGAAAAAGCTATATTACCGGAAATTCAAACTTTTCTACAAGGGCTGTCTCGGTTGAAACCTCCCTACAAACAACCAGTAGCGCCTTGGGACTTGTCACTGGTTTTGGAATGCCTTCAGAAGGCACCTTTTGAACCATTAAGGTTGGCGGATCTTAAGTTTCTCACATGGAAGCTGGTATTCTTGTTGGCAGTGGCATCAGCGAAGAGGGTGTCAGAGTTGGGAACATTGTCATGCAAGTCTCCTTTCCTTTTATTTCACGAGGAGAGGGCAGTTCTTCGGACGGTACCTCAGTTTTTACCAAAAGTAGTCTCTGCTTTCCATCTAAATCAGGAGATTGTTCTACCTGTGTTTCAACCCCCAGAGGGTTCTAGAAAAAGGGACAAATTGAGGAATTTGGATGTTGTGCGTGCATTACGCATTTATGTGGACAGAGTTAAGAGTGTCAGAAAGACTGACACCTTGTTAGTGTTGTATGACATACACAAGATTGGTTGGCCGGCATCTAAGCAGACCATTGCTAGGTGGTTGCGCTCTGTTATAGCTTTTCCATACACTAAAGTTGGTAGGCCTGTTCCGGCCAGGATAAATGCGCATACCACCAGGTCAGTTGCCACCTCTTGGGCGGTTCGACATGGGGCAACAGCTGAGCAGGTTTGCAGGGCTTCCACTTGGTCATCTGTTCATACCTTTGCCAAATTCTATAGGTTCCATGAGTTCGCGTCGGAGGACGCATCATTCGGGCAAACAGTAATGAGAGCTGCAGACCTGAGCGTACCCACCCAAAGGACCGGCTCTGGAACATCCCAGTGTTGAGCTGTGTCACCAGGACCATTGAAAGAGAAAAAGGGATTTTTGTAAGAACTTACCGTTCAAATCCCTTTCTCTGATATGGTCCTGGTGACACAGCGATCCCTCCCTTACGCTCAGTAAGTATGCCAGTGTTCATGATCATGTTAAATTGGTTAAAATAACAGTTATTGTTAAAAAATGTGCATATAATATGTGCAGGCGTTTGTACTGAGTTAATGTATTCCAGTGGCTTTGAAAGATTGAACTGAAGAGTCCGGGATGCAGTAGGGGAGGAGCCTGCCCTCTGAAAACTTTAGGATAGGTGCCTGGCTCCTTCGGACCCTCCTACATCCCAATGTTGAGCTGTGTCACCAGGACCATATCAGAGAAAGGGATTTGAACGGTAAGTTCTTACAAAAATCCCTTTATTGTCGACATGGGTAAGGTCGACAGTGAAAAAGTTGACTTTTTTTATAATTTTTTTTTCTCCTTATGTCAACCAGGGGCGGATTGGCCCATCGGGACACCGGGCCATTTCCCGGTGGGCCGGTCCAAACCCTCCTCTGTCGGGCCGTTTTCAATGCTTTCCGGACGGAATCCTGCCTACGGGCCTGAAGAGCAGTGGCCACGCCCCCTCTGCCCGAGCACACTGACTGATACCCGTGACCCAACAGCAGCAGGCCTGTGGCAGCAGCAGGAAGACAGGAGGACAACAGGAACCCTGCAGTGGATCATTTGTCCTGTACAGTGGCTGCCAGTCCGAACATGAACAGTGAGTACTTCTGTACTCAGCGTACAGCCCCTGCTGAAAGTGTCACCCTACCTGCAAATTTCATGGGGGGGGGATCGCGGGTGGGGGAGGGGTGCCAACAAATTTCGGGGGGGGGAGGGGGGGAGTCATGGGTGAGGGAGGGGTACCCGCAAATTTCGGAGGGGGGTGCACCTGCAAATGACTTCTTTTTCATTCTCTCTCTCGCTACAATTCCTCTATCTCTCTCTGCAATCCCTCTCTCTCCTCTCTCTCTCTGCGGTCTCTCTCTCACTCTCTCTCTGCAATCTCTCTCTCTCTGCGATCCCTCTCTCTCTGCGATCCCTCTCACTCTCTCTGCGATCCCTCTCACTCTCTCTGCAATCTCTCTCTCTTCTCTCTCTGCGATCCCTCTCTCTCTGCAAACCCTCTCCCTATCTCTCTCACTGCGGTCCCTCTCTCTATCTCTCTCTGCGATCCCTCTCTCTCTGCGATCCCTTTCTCTATCTCTCTCTGCGGTCCCTCTATGTCTCTGCGATCCCTCTCTCTCTGCGATCCCTCTCTATCTCTCTCTGCGGTCCCTCTCTATCTCTCTCTGCAGTCCCTCTCTCTCTCTGCAGTCCCTCTCTATTTCTCTCCGCGGCCCCTCTCTTTTTCTCTCCGCGGTCCCTCTCTATCTCTCTCTGCGGTCCCTCTCTATCTCTCTCTGCGATCCCTCTCTCTCTGCGATCCCTCTCTATCTCTCTCCGCGGTACCTCTCTCTATCTCTCTCCGCGGTCCCTCTCTCTATCTCTCTCCGCGGTCCCTCTCTCTATCTCTCTCCGCGGTCCCTCTCTCTATCTCTCCACGGTCCCTCTCTCTATCTCTCTCCACGGTCCCTCTCTCTATCTCTCTCTCTGCGGTCCCTCTCTCTATCTCTCTCTCTCTGCGGTCCCTCTCTCTATCTCTCTCTGTGGTCCCTCTCTCTATCTCTCTCTCTACGGTCCCTCTCTCTATCTCTCTGCGGTCCCTCTCTCTATCTCTCTCTGCGATCATTGTCTTCAACCTATGGTGAAATCCACAAAGGCATATCTGAGAGACACCAAAGATGTCCTTAATAAATTAGAAAATATCAAATGGGATAACAATTGTACACTGATCAGTGCAGATGTGTCAACCCTGTACACAATTATTGATCATGATATGGGTTTAGAAGCAATTAAATACTTTTTAGAAAAATCGGATTTTAATGCACTACAAAAAGATTTTATTTTAAAGGGCATAAAATTCATCCTTTTAAATAATTATTTTTATTTTAACGGATCTTATTATCTGCAGTTGATTGGAACCGCCATGGGCACCAGATTCGCCCCTAGTTACGCTAATTTGTTTATGGCGTATTGGGAAGATCAGGCAGTTTGGCAGGGAAGCTGCCTGGGGGCGAATCTGGTGTCATGGCAAAGGTTCATCGACGATATTTTATTTATTTGGTGTGGTACAGAAGATGAATTAACTACTTTCTGTGAAAATTTAAATAGAAATAATTTTAACATAAAATTGGTATTCAATATAAGTAAATCCGAGATTGTGTTTTTAGATCTCAATATTTATATTAAAGAGAACAAGATCCACACAAAAACCCATAGAAAGCCAACGGATTCAAACAGCTATATTGAGAGGACCAGCCAACACCATAAACGTTGGCTGGAAGGTATTCCGTATGGCCAATTCATTCGGGTCAAGCGGAACTGTACTGAGGATAAAATCTGTGAGGAACAAATATGTGAAATGTCCTCACGCTTCAGTCAAAAGGGATATAGTGATAATCTAATAAAGGAAGCTGAAAACAAAGCTAGAGCCGTAGAAAGATCTACATTATTGAAAGAAAAAAACATTATCCCAAAGAATAATAAATCCATTGAATGGGCTTTTATGTCAAATTTTAATGCACAAACCAGAGAGATTGAAACTGTTTTTAAGAAAAATTGGCACATTTTAAAAAGTGATCCGATTTTAAAAACAGTTTTACCTGACCACCCAAGTTTTATTTATCGTCGAGCACCATCTCTCAAAGACAAACTGGTGCAAAGCAAACTGATGGAGGAAAAAAGGACCAGCACAAGGAGTCAGGGTTTCCACCGTTGTGGAATGTGCCTAATGTGCAGAAGTACTAAAGGTCCGAGTAAACAAAAAGATTTTAAGGTTAATGATTTTACTTATAAAATCCGAGATTTCATAACGTGCAATACAAAAAATGTTATTTATATTTTAGAATGTGACTGCGGTCTTTTTTATGTAGGTAAAACTACAAGGCCATTAAAAACAAGGATGGCCGAGCATATTTATAATATTAGAAAAGGCTTGGCCACACATACAGTATCGTCACATTTTAAGGTTAAACATAATTCAAAAGAATGTCATCTAAAATCATTTTTAGGAATTCAAACTATAGTACCAGATTGGAGAAATAAAAATATAGACGAAAGATTAACCCAAAATGAAATGAAGTGGATATATAAGTTAAATACATTGGTACCACATGGTTTAAATGGTGATTTTGAATTGAAATGTTTTTTATGAAATCTTTTAAATAATGAAGTTTTTTTAACCTGCAAGTCTTTTTTAAATCAGCTTTTTTAATCTGCTTTTATCTTGTTCTTAATATCGTTTTTATCTCTTTATACCCCAATTTATGATGTGTTATTTATGAGGATGAAATGAACGCTAATTAATTGCTGCTATGAATAAACATCAATATGGACACAGGACAGCTAGCGCCAAATCCGGAAGAAATAAGGTTTCCGGATAGTTTGGAACGCAATGCGCGTTCCAGGACTGAATACAGGAAGAAGAAGCGTCTCTATATTGAATGGAACGCAGCGTGCGTTCCACAAGCGACGTGTGCATCCAAATCCCGGAAGCGGGACACACAGACAATAGAGGACGCGTCAGTGAAACGCATTATGCGCTCCACATCTCTTTCTGAAAGCCGAATCCCGGAAGTAAGCGTCTGTACGCTTACACAGAACAGGGAGAGTACGGGAAACGGTGCCAGCACCTGCAATTAATTATCATAATGGCGGAAGGGGTATTTAAAGAGGTTTTGTTCAGTCTGTCACCAAGCCTCTGACGAAGGACTAGGAAGAGTCCGAAATGCATCAGGCTGGTGACATTGGAGCCTTGTATTGAGAAAAACCCAAAGCACAGCATTTGTGGAGGAAAGTGGAGCCGGCACCCTCTCCCTCACTATCCCTATTTATGATCTGGGACCTGTTGCGGATGGTAACATCTCACTATTGAAGGATATATTACCACAATCGGTGGTTACATGCTTTTTATACCTGTTTGTTTGTAAGTGTCCTGTGAGACTAATAAATTGTTACAATTGCCCTACAAAATTGCACTAGGTTTTGTTTTGGCTTGTGTCTCATCAGGGGAAAGGTCTTTCAATTAGACCCTCAATCAAACAGGCGGATTCTACATTTATTTGTATGTATAATATCTCTATTTGTTTATATCACTTAAGCGCCCATGCACACTAAACCCCATTTCTTGCTTTCCCAGATTCCCATGGCTGGTTTTCCATCCCAATCCGCCCCTGATGTCAACACAGTCAACATAAACACTAAAACGTACCACTGCGCCCCCACCGCATGGATCACTGCGCTCACTATGCTTCGGGCACGGTGCCTCCCTAAGCTCGGCACACTATTCTATTCTCCCACCATGCCATAGTGGATGGTAGGGCATGAAATACCGCCTGTCGGCACTTGTCAGCTCAAAAACAGAAGAAGAAAAACCCAGGTCAACCTAATGACCCTGTCGACCTGACCCATGTTGACCTAAAGCAGGCATGTCCAAACTGTGGCCCTCCAGCTGTTGTGAAACTACATATCCCAGCATGCCTTGCTATAGTTTTAGCATTCCCTAATAGTAAAATTGTGGCAAGGCATGATGGGAGTTGTAGTTTCACATCAGCTGGAGGGCCATAGTTTGGACATGCCTGACCTAAAGTCTTGTCGACCTAAACTCATGCCGACCTAGTGGTGTCGACCGACTTGGTGGTGACCCAATGACCGTATCCCCTGTGGCATTACCCTGCTGGGCCTGGTGCTGGTTAAGATACCGGGGACCCCTGCTCATTTTTTCCCCCATATTTTGGGAACCAGGACCAGCCCTTGGGCCTGGTGCTGGTTTTAACCCCTTGAGTGGTGGGTTTTGCTGGGGCAGGACAAACCAAGGTATGTCCTGCCCCAGCAAAATCCACCAGTGTTCCCGCTAGGCTTATTTTGCAGGGCGCTGCACCCTGCCCCTGTAAAAGCTGCCGAATTCACCCTGCCCGTTTTTGCCCGCCCTGTACAGTTAATAGGCGCTGAGAAGTTACGGTACCTCCCCGGCCGTTGCCGCACTTCTAGTACCCGCCCGCTGAGTGTACAATGCTGAGCGCGTCAGCGTGTGGATACTCCCCTCAGCCCTGCAGTCTCCAGAGTCCATAGCCGTGCTGACAGGCTGCTCACCTCCTCTTATGTGAGCGGCTGTCAGCTGTTCCAGGAAGCATCCCTCCTCCCCCCTGCCGCGTCGCTCACCACTACTGAGCGTGTCTGCTTTCTCACTCGGGTAGAGGCGAGATCCCCACTTGTTTCACCTTCAACAAGCCTCTGTTTGCCTGATATGAGTAATAATATTTGTAGTCATGCAGTGTATTTAGCATGATTTACTGCAGATAGATGTTTCTGACACTTGTGGTTGTTATTTCTCTTATTTTTCTCTTTTTTTCTCATTTTTTGGTTTTGTTATATGTCACAGCCATTTATATCTTTCTATCAGATACGCTGAATTGTTTACAGTGGTACCATGGTAACCAGCTGCGTGTACTATGACGATTTCCGGGACATAGGAATCTCAGACGGGTCCCCGCCTGAATGCTCTGCATTTCTGTTCCACAACGCGTGTGGTACTTCCGGTATCGCATGGCGCCGTGATAGGAATGTGGAGATGGACGGGAGTAACCTGCTGTGTGTTGCGGCGTGTCCGAGGAGATTGTTGATGACACGCAGGTGAGTTAATCATTTACAACATATATATATATGTGAGCTCTAGCCATCAGTACTGTGATGCCCCCTCTTGAGAAAGGTGCTCTCTAGCACCGAAACGGCCGTTGAGGAGCCAGTAATGTATTTTACCTATATCTGCCTGTTGGGTGTCTCAATACCTTACCTCATGTGCTCTACTTTTGATGCGAGCTGGGCTGAATAAATGTGCTATTCTTTGAATTGATGATTTCTGCATGATTGGTGAATCTATATATATATATATATATATATATATATATATATATATATATATATACTTTGTAGGTTTGGCCGAGCACAGCTACCCTTGATGCTTTAGCTGGTCGGGTGCCTAGTCAGTAGATATACAGACTTTGTGGGGGTGGACGTAGCACTCCAGACACTTGGGTAATCTAAAATAGAAAAGCTTTATTGAAGACAAGCAACGTTTCAATACTTTCGTCAGGCAGGCTCAATATAAAAACCACTCGTTCACATTTATATACCCCTCAGGTGTGTGTCACGTGAGCCGGTGAGCTATCTGCCCACCCCTCACGTGACTGCGTGCTTACAGACACCTGTGTACTGTTGACCTGTCTCTCTGGGCGTGTACATCAGGCTCAGGTGTGTGAACCCATCATCTCGCTGTATCAACATACTGCAAGAAATACAAAAAAGTTCAAAAAAGACCAAAGAGAAGATTTTTTATATAATACAATCAACGGAATCTCTTTTTAGTTTGTTAACACTTATGTCTTCACTGTTTACAGCGTATCCCGGCTACGGCACACGTACACTGTATGACGCCAGATACCACTCCTCCTTTGGGGGTGTGCCGAATGACGCATGAGCCGGAAGTTCGGATGTCCAGGACCGGAGCCGGGCTACACGCTGGTCACTGCATCCATAAAAGTCTCCCACGGGAGGTAAGAAAATGTTTTGTCAACCTTCTTTATATGCATTATGATTTAAGTGGACCTGAGGAAAAAACCTTCGGGTTTTGAAACGTTGTCCTACCTGCTTTATGATTTAAATACACCTTGGATTTGTTTGAGAAGTCCGTGGAGTGCTGCCTATTTCTTTTCTATAACAGAAGCCAACATTGGTCTCAGTGAGGGAAAGTATTGTTCTATATTATCTACGTGGAAGGCACCGCGGCATTTCTTTATTTCTGCAAAATCCAGAGTGCCAATCACTTGCTTTGTGTGTGTGTATGTATATATATATATATATATATATATATATATATATATATATATATATATATATATATATATAGCAGCAGACGGGTGGGTGGCACTCCCAGAAATAAATGACTCAAGAGTCCAAAACGATTACCAACGTTTCAAATGTATTGTGACATTTTCCATCAGGTAACCCTGATGGAAAATGTCACAATACATTTGAAACGTTGGTAATCGTTTTGGACTCTTGAGTCATTTATTTCTGGGAGTGCCACCCACCCGTCTGCTGCTGTATTGGATTGCATTGTTCTCTCCAGGGAAGGCACCCAGCCTATTTGCCTTTAGCGGAGTGCCGGCCAACCCCCCTCTGGTTTGTATATATATATATATACAGGTATATGTAATCCGGCACTCTTAGCTGAATAAGGGAATTGCCCGTGGTGCCTTCCTCAGATAATAATAGATTGTAGTCTCATTGCGCCGGCTCCCAGCTCCAAATAAGTCAGACGGCACTCCAACGGTTAGAGGTATGAAAATAAGTAGTTTATTCCATAAATGCTCCTGCCTACGTTTCAAGACCTCAGTCCTGTCATCAGGGCATGCATAAAAAGTAAAGTGCTGCTGGCAAGTATATACACACAAATATATATATATATATATATATATATATATATATATATATATATATATATATATATATATACACACACACACACACACACAAAACGCCTCAGCAGTAATACAAATGTTCACAAGATGTGTTATAAAACATATATCTATGTTATTTGTCTACTAGCTGAAGTTCCTACTGTTACCTTCATGGTAAGTTATCAATGAGTTACATGTAACTGTCATCATTTTTTAAACCACTATTAGCTTAGCAGTTCTTCCAGTGCTGACGGCAGACACCTTTATCACAACTTTCACTTTTGGACTTAACATCCAGTCCATCACCCCCACCCATTTGGGACCAATATTCTATTTAAATGTTACCCCCCCATTTTGCACCACATCTAACCCCTCCTGCCCAAATAATACTACTGCGGTCACCTACAGGAAACATAGGTCCCAGGTTAGGGACCTATGCAATATAGAGGTCCCTAAGAGACACTCTTACATAGTCTGTTGACTGACATCTCTCTTACATAGTCTGTTGACTGACATCTCTCTTACATAGTCTGTTGACTGACATCTCTCTTACATAGTCTGTTGACTGACATCTCTCTTACATAGTCTGTTGACTGACATCTCTCTTACATAGTCTGTTGACTGACATCTTACAACTAACATCAATAAGTATTCACACCATACTATTTTCTAGATATTTGCTGCACATTAAAGGTGAGCGCTTTGTATGAATCACTATTTACAGCTCTTCCAACACACCCATGAGGTGGCTGCCATGTGTCGTTTTTGTTATTGGGGTGTCGCCAGTAGCCCTAATCCCCAGTTTTTCCTTCTGCTCAGTTCTATAATAGGACGCCACGTGGGATTTGAGGTGGAGCTGCAGCTAATAACTGCCGCATCAGGTTACCCCTTATATTATGACCTTACTGAACGACGCATCTTCTTCTGCAGGTTTTTGGAGGTGGTCTCACTTTTTCAGTTTTTTTGATGCTGTTAGTAAAAGCCGGATTGAGTCTAAATCGCTTATTACTTCCATACTCTTCTTGGCGTCTTCTTTTCCCAAGTTTTGGAAAAGGTGTGAACTCGCCATCCTCCAGGCACTGTAAGAGATGTGGCCTCATTAATGGACGGTTGTATCTGCAGATGGGTACGTCCCCGGTGAAGAGAAGTTCCACAGCATTCGCTATAGAAAATACACCACAGTCGCCTGAGTCTGGGTCCTGTTTCTCCACATCCAGGAGTTTGATGTTCTTCAGGGTGTCCTTTGGAACGACAGCCCCATAGAGATCTTTCAGTTGTCTGCTTCCAGAACGGGTAAGCCGCCATGCAGAACTGTCTGCAACTTCTATCTGTCCATTGCGAAAACAAGACACGAAGCAGTGCCTCTCATCCATATCTGGGTGTAGCTGTACTGCAAGCCCAGAGACGGCATCAAAGGAGCCATTTGCACCTTTTTCTATCGATTGCAATCCTTGTACATCAAATTGCTTGCGCAATATTTGCTGAGCAGCTTCAACAATGCCTAAGGACAGACCGTCGCCCTGCAGAATGTCACTTTTGTCTTCCTGTGTCAGCTCAATATGATCGGGCCACATGTTCTTTGAATGTTCAGGAATGTACTTCGATGTCAAGAAACAATAAATGGCGTTTATACAGCTACGCCACATTTTCTGTAAATGTTCAAGAATAAACTTGAATATAAAGCAATGAGAAAACACGTGTAAACAGCTACAAAGGGTTATAGCTAGCAACACCGCTCACTCTCATCCAATGAGTGATTGTCCTGTCCCCAAGCAGGGCCTTTTCTTTCACACCTGCTGTGACATCACAAAGGCTGTCTGTGACATCATCAGCCTCACTCTGGCTGCTTTCCCCCAATGCATGTCCTCCAGCTGCTGGAGAACTACACATCCCAGCATATTCTGACATAGTTTTGCTATTAAGGCATGTGAAACTCTTGCGGGACATGCTGGGTTGTGTGGTTCGACAAATGCTGGCGGGTCACATGTTGAATACCTTTGATAGGGGCCAACCCCGTCACAGAGTCAACATCATTACAATATAAAATAGCAACATTTCAGGACATAAACAAAAGGCCTATGCTGCCGCCAGTATTTAAAGACCAGCAAGTCCTATATATGACTTTGTTCCAGGCTTCAGCATAGATAGTTAAATGATAATAACTGAGGTACTCATTCTGGGCCTAATTCAGATTTGATCACCACTGTGCGAATTTGTCGAGGACTCCAAAACAGTAGAAATAAAGGCCCTTTTTCGGATCTGATTGCAGTACAAACTTGTTTGGAAAATGGGCAAAACCATGTGCACTCTACATGGGGCAGATGTAACATGTGCAGAGAGAGTTAAATTTGGGTGGGGTGTGTTGAAACTGAAATCTACATTGCAGTGTAAAACTAATGCAGCCAGTATTTACCCTGCACAGAAACAAAATAACTCATCCACATCTAACTCTCTCTGTGCATGTTACATCTACCCGACCTGCAGTGCACATGGTTTTGCCCATTTTCCAAACAAATTTGGGTACTTGAGTATTATCTGGGCTCCCGATTTTTTCATTGCATGCCACTACTTAAGGCATGCAATGCAATGCAATTTTTCATTGTAAAGACCTGATTTTTAATTGTATAGTCAACCATGGGTGATTTCATACCCCCACTATCCAACTACGCATGGATTTGATTTTATATAGTGTGGCGAGCGCAGCGAGGGGACGCGGATTACTTTACATGCATTCTGCGTCCCCTCGGGGGGCTCGCTGTGCTCGCCACGCTTCGGGCACACTATATAAAATCAACTCCATGCGTAGTTGGATAGTGGGGGTATGAAATCACCCATGGGTGACTATACAATTAAAAATTGGGTCTTTACAATGAAAAATCGCATTGTATTGCATTGCATGCCTTAAGTAGTGGCAAGCGATGCGATGAAAAAATCGAGCGCCCAGATATTACACAAGTACCCAAATTTGTTTGGAAATAAAGGCCAAAATAAGAAAAGGAGAGAGAGTGTGAGTGTGAGGATTGGCAAGTAGTGGGATCCTATCGGACCTGGAGGCACTCGCAGTCCAGCAACTAATTCTGCTTCTGATTGGTTGCTGGACCGCAAGCACCTATTGGCTAGCGGTCCAGCGGGAGACTTTACACCTTATGCAATGCCTTACTGCACCCCCATGTCACCCTGCACAATGCCTTACTGTACCCCCATGTCACCTTGCACCTCCACATCACCCTGCACCCAGGCTTACTGCACCTCCATGTCACCTTGCACCTCCACATCACCCTGCACCCAGGCTTACTGCACCCCCATGTCACCTTACACAGTGCCTTACTGCACCTTCATGTCACCTTGCACCTCCACGTCACCCTGCACCTAGCCTTACAGCACCTCCATGTCACCTTACACAGTGCCTTACTGCGCCCCCATGTCGCCTTGCACCTCCATGTCACCTTACACAGTGCCTTACTGCACCTCCATGTCACCTTGCACCTACATGTCACCTTACACAGTGCCTTACTGCACCTCCATGTCACCTTGCACAATGCCTTACTGCTCCTCTATGTCACCTTACACAATGCCTTACTGCACCTCCATGTCACCTTGCACAATGCCTTACTGCACCTCCATGTCACCTTGCACAGTGCCTTACTGCACCTCCATGTCACCTTGCACAATGCCTTACTGCTCCTCTATGTCACCTTACACAATGCCTTACTGCACCTCCATGTCACCTTGCACAATGCGTTACTGCACCTCCATGTCACCTTGCACAATGCCTTACTGCACCTCCATGTCACCTTGCACAATGGCTTACTGCACCCCCATGTCACCTTGCACAATGGCTTACTGCTCCTCCATGTCACCTTGCACAATGGCTTACTGCTCCTCCATGTCACCTTGCACAGTGCCTTACTGCACCCCCATGTCACCTTGCACAATGGCTTACTGCACCTCCATGTCACCTTGCACAATGGCTTACTGCACCCCCATGTCACCCTGCACCCAGCCTTACTGCACCTCCATGTCACCTTGCACAATGCCTTACTGCACCTCCATGTCACCTTGCACAATGGCTTACTGCTCCTCCATGTCACCTTGCACAATGCCTTACTGCACCTCCATGTCACCTTGCACAATGGCTTACTGCTCCTCCATGTCACCTTGCACAATGCCTTACTGCACCTCCATGTCACCTTGCACAATGCCTTACTGCTCCTCCATGTCACCTTGCACAATGCCTTACTGCACCCCCATGTCACCTTGCACCTCCACGTCACCCTGCACCTAGCCTTACAGCACCTCCATGTCACCTTACACAGTGCCTTACTGCACCCCCATGTCACCCTGCACCTCCATGTCACCTTACACAGTGCCTTACTGCACCTCCATGTCACCTTGCACAATGGCTTACTGCTCCTCCATGTCACCTTGCACAATGCCTTACTGCACCCCCATGTCACCTTGCACAATGCCTTACTGCACCCCCATGTCACCTTGCACCTCCACATCACCCTGCACCCAGGCTTACTGCACCCCCATGTCACCTTGCACCTCCATGTCACCTTGCACAATGGCTTACTGCTCCTCCATGTCACCTTGCACAGTGCCTTACTGCACCCCCATGTCACCTTGCACCTCCATGTCACCTTACACAGTGCCTTACTGCACCCCCATGTCACCTTGCACCTCCATGTCACCCTGCATCTCTCACCTTGCACCTCCATGTCACCCTGCATCTCTCACCCTGCACCTCCATGTCACCTTGCACAATGCCTTACTGCACCTCCATGTCACCTTGCACAATGGCTTACTGCTCCTCCATGTCACCTTACACAATGCCTTACTGCACCTCCATGTCACCTTACACAATGCCTTACTGCACCTCCATGTCACCTTGCACAATGCCTTACTGCACCTCCATGTCACCTTACACAGTGCCTTACTGCACCTCCATGTCACCCTGCACAATGGCTTACTGCTCCTCCATGTCACCTTGCACAATGGCTTACTGCACCTCCATGTCACCTTGCACAATGCCTTACTGCACCCCCATGTCACCTTGCACAATGGCTTACTGCACCTCCATGTCACCTTGCACAATGGCTTACTGCTCCTCCATGTCACCTTGCACAATGGCTTACTGCACCTCCATGTCACCTTGCACAATGCCTTACTGCACCTCCATGTCACCTTACACAGTGCCTTACTGCACCTCCATGTCACCCTGCACAATGGCTTACTGCTCCTCCATGTCACCTTGCACAATGGCTTACTGCACCTCCATGTCACCTTGCACAATGCCTTACTGCACCCCCATGTCACCTTGCACAATGGCTTACTGCACCTCCATGTCACCTTGCACAATGGCTTACTGCACCTCCATGTCACCTTGCACAATGGCTTACTGCACCTCCATGTCACCTTGCACAATGCCTTACTGCACCTCCATGTCACCTTACACAATGCCTTACTGCACCTCCATGTCACCCTGCACCCAGCCTTACTGCACCTCCATGTCACCCTGCACCCAGCCTTACTGCACCCCCATGTCACCCAGCTAGTCACATTCCTCCCACCTGCTACTGGTCATGCCATAGGATGAGAGCAGCAATTACAGGGCAGATGTAGAGAACACGGAAGCATATACAGTATATAATATAATATAACGAGCACATGTAAGACGATACCATTGCAGGAAACAACTGGGGGGGGGGGGGTATTGGTTGGGAGCGTGACAGAGCCCCACTGATGTGGCTGGAAAAGGTATAGGAGAGTAGAGTAACTGTGAGCACTGTGTTATGGTGGTAGTGGAGGAGAATTCCCAGGCACCGGTGACATCACATCACTCCCGGCTGCTGTCTTTGTATGCTATGCGGCTACCGCTCACCTGCAGTATTAGTCAGGTGTCCTAAAGACTCTTCCTACCTGTGCTGGCATTCCCAGCATTGTTCCAGCAGCAGCCCCGTACCCCACACAAGCTGTGCAGCACCAACAGAGTGACTATGGGACACAGCACACAGTACCCTGGGGAGCACAGCCTGACCAATGAGATCGCCGGCCCAGTTACAGAAGGATCTCCCCAGCTCTTGAGCAGTCCAGCATTTAAAAAACAAAAATAGTGTTGGTAGTGCTAGTGCTATTCCGTTGCATACCGGTCCACTTCAAGCGCTGTGATAGATAGATAGTCAAGCTCTCTGACTGGTGACACAGATTACTTCCCAACAACTGAATGTACTATTGAGTATGGGCACTCTGAAGAGACACCTGTCTGTGAGCTGTTAAATTGGTATCTAAAGCCTGACTTGATACCTGGCAACCAAGGAACATTATTTTCCTATTTGACAAGTTGTCATTCTCCATTTATGATGTCGTTGTACAACACACCCTATCTATAATAATGAGGAGAGCAAATCCCTGTGCATTGTTCGATTGGATCCAGATCACACCTGAGGAAGTCCTAGCGGATGAAACGCGTAGGGTTTTAGCTGTGAACTGAATATATTCAGATATTGGATCTTAACATTGGAACTATTCAATACTGCCGATTGGAAGAAAATCCTATGCATTGAGGATTTGAATAAACAAAATGTGATTTTACTATTGTGTATTTATTCTGGTGAATGTGTAGAGCGCATTTGTATTCCTATTTCATACATTTTATTTATATATATATTTCTTTGTCTGAAGACGGGGCCGCAGAGCCCCGAAACGTCACCGCCTTTATTTGCACATGGATTAAAGTTAATCCCTTCACTTTTTCCTTGTCCTGCTGTTATGATGCAGAAGCAGAGATGGGCTCCCAGCACAGTGAGACAATGGGAGGCTGAGAGCAGCAGCACATATACGTAGAAAGTTGCCCAGGACAGCTGCTGCTAAGTGCTACAGAAAGGTCGCGTGAGGGTCCGGAACAGCCGGGACTCGGGAGAGCAAGAGGCGGCAAGTTCAAAAGGGAAAGCATTGATCAGTGCGATGTGCACTGTGTGATCCAAGCTGTGAGTGTAGCAGTGACAGGGGAAGCCTGCATTCCTCAGGTATACCCTCACTGTTCCCTTGTCCCGTTCAGTGATTTATTACTGTCCCAGCAAGCAGACTCCTCATTCACTGTTTGGATGCAGGAAGTGGCTGTACTTTCCTGCATAGTGGTCTGTGCTGCTGTGTGTGACATGGGGACGGTCTGTAACATCTTAGTTTCCTTGCAGTTTGAGGAGTGACCTTAGTATGTTCCATTTGCGTCCAGCTCCAATTAATAAAGCTTTATTTATTTGCACTGTTGGCTGAGCATGGGGTCTCCGATAGTAGCTCGTCCTGGAGATCACTAATGTAATGTGATGGCAATAATTCCTTCTTTGTCCGCCTCAGGCCATGTGCCCCTCTCCCTGGGCAATAAGCAATTACGGACTACTGTGCATGAGACCGGCCCATGCTGCTTGTTGCCGGTACTGTTGGGGAGTGTGGGGCAGTGCTGGGGGGGGGGGCACCTGTGTTGGGCACCCCAAGGGCTTAATCTGGCTCAGCCGACTGCAGGTATTTTCTACATTTTAAATGCGCCACCTCCCACGAATCAGAGCATGGGTGCCAGAAGGTGGGGTCAATCATTGGCTACCAGGGGCAGTATACCTGTGTCACTGCTGGGGGAGGGGCACTATACCTGTGTCACTGCTGGGGGGGGCACCATACCTGTGTCACTGCTGGGGGGGCATTATACCTGTGTCACTGCTGGGGGGGCACCATACCTGTGTCACTGCTGGGGGGGCACTATAACTGTGTCACTGCTGGGGGGGCACTATACCTGTGTCACTGCTGGGGGGGGCACTATAACTGTGTCACTGCTGGGGGGGGGGCACTATACCTGTGTCACTGCTGGGGGGGCACTATACCTGTGTCACTGCTGGGGGGGGCACTATAACTGTGTCACTGCTGGGGGGGGGGGCACTATACCTGTGTCACTGCTGGGGGGGGGGGGGCACCATACCTGTGTCACTGCTGGGGGGGCACCATACCTGTATCATTGCTGGGGGAGGGGCACTATACCTGTGTCACTGCTGGGGGGGGGGCACTATACCTGTGTCACTGCTGGGGGGGGGGGCACTATACCTGTGTCACTGCTGGGGGGGGCACTATAACTGTGTCACTGCTGGGGGGGGGGCACTATACCTGTGTCACTGCTGGGGGGGGGGCACCATACCTGTGTCACTGCTGGGGGGGCACCATACCTGTATCACTGCTGGGGGAGGGGCACTATACCTGTATCACTGCTGGGGGGGGGGCACTATACCTGTGTCACTGCTGGGGGGGGGGGCACTATACCTGTGTCACTGCTGGGGGGGGCACTATACCTGTGTCACTGCTGGGGGGGCACTATACCTGTGTCACTGCTGGGGGGCACTATACCTGTGTCACTGCTGGGGGGGCACTATACCTGTGTCACTGCTGGGGGGGGGGGGGCACCATACCTGTGTCACTGCTGGGGGGGGCACCATACCTGTGTCACTGCTGGGGAGGGGGCACCATACCTGTGTCACTGCTGGGGAGGGGGCACCATACCTGTGTCACTGCTGGGGGGGCACCATACCTGTGTCACTGCTGGGGGGGGCACCATACCTGTGTCACTGCTGGGGGGGCACTATACCTGTGTCACTGCTGGGGGGGCACTATACCTGTGTCACTGCTGGGGGTCAATTATACTGGCAGCATGGCACTACTGGTGGCACTTTGTCAAGGGCGCTACTGTGTGCATTTTGTCTAGGGCAGGGGTTCCCAAACTTTTTGGAATCATGGCACCCCGAAGCATCAGAATTATTTTGCGGCACCCCTAGGCTACAGGTTTCTCATTAAGAAAGTTAAAAACAAATATTAAGTTAAATATATTGTGTTTATATCTCATCCTTAGGATAAGTAATGTGGTAATAAACAGTATTCACTTCTGTTTGTGCACAATTTGACTATAATGTTAGACATAAATAACTTGAATTGATTCTGGACCACCAACCCAGGGCACCCCTGCAAGTCCTCCAAGGCACCCCAGGGTGCCACGGCACACAGTTTGGGAACCCCTGGTCTAGGGTGTGTGTGTCGGGGAAAAATGTGCTCTGCTCGGTTAGTACGCCGGAGCTCCCCTGCTGCCGCTGCCCCATCCGCCTGTCAGTCATCACTGACCATACAGGGGGCAGTCTCTGGAATGTTTGCGGCGTCTCAGGCACCTGAACTCCGAGTCCCCCGAGCCTGCTGCCTACGTCACTGCAGTATGGCGGCAGGCTCGGGGATGTTTGGGGGGACTCGGAGTTCAGGAGCCCGAGTCCGGCGTACGATCTTCGGAGGGGGGGGGCGGGGCCCTAAAGGTAGTGTGACAGTGGTGCTCCGCTGGAGGCACCACTGGCGCACACCTACTACATAGTGCAGCGCAGCTGAGCCCGGAAAATTTCCAGGCATACCACTCAAGTGGTTAAAAAATAAGAGGAACCCTACTCGGTTTGTTCCCTGATTTTTTCCTTTTTTTTTATATTTTTTTCTTTATTGAAGCATGACATACAGTAAATGCACAATATAAGTGTAGAGCACAACCTGTAGTCATTACAAGTTTGTATACAGGAAGAATAGACGAGTTGCAGCATACGTTTTGTAGCAGTGTCTTTCATTACAATCAGCATAAAATATAAAAGAGAAAATAAAAGAATACGTCTGGATCCGCGCCTATACCCACTCCAGCCCCAACTAGGGGTGCATGGCCCGTTACAGCAAGTGATATTGGGGGATCCTGGATACACACTCGTGTTTCATACCACAGGGTGTTCACTTCCATATCTGCTCCTTCTTAGATTCTGACAGAGTTTCTATAGAACTTCCCACGTTTCCAAGAATTTCTCCGTAAATTTTTCTTTTTGTAACGAAGCCTCGAGCCACTCCATTCTAAAAATATAGAACAATTTATCCAAGGAAAAGTGAAAATGGAGGGGCCGTGGGCTGTATCCATAATTGAAGGATGCATTTTTTTGCAGCCGTGGATACAATTATTAGTAACTTTTTGACTCCCAGTGCTATTCGAGTACGTTCCGGCGTTATAACGAATATCGCTTACTCAGGTGTCAGGGGTAAGCAATTTACTAGATGCTGAGTGACAAATCTCCAAACCTGGATCCAGAATCTCCAGAAAGCTCAAGTTTAATGTAGTATAAATTTATTTATAAAACATTTCCCACACTGCAAGCATGGAAAAGGTTTCTCTGATGTCTAACAAGAAGGAATTTATTGCTAAAACATTTCCCACACTCAGAACATGAAAATGGTTTCTCACCTGAATGTAACCTCTCATGTTTAACAAGATTGGACTTATTGCTAAAACATTTCCCACACTCAGAACATGAAAATGGTTTCTCACCTGTATGTATCCTCTCATGTGTAACAAGATTGGATTTAAGTGTAAAACATTTCCCACACTCAGAACATGAAAATGGTTTCTCACCTGTATGTACCCTCTCATGTGTAACAAGATTAGATTTTTTTGTAAAAGATTTCTCACATTCAGAACATGAAAATGGTTTTTTCACCTGTATGTACCCTCTTATGTTTAGCAAGACTGGATTTATTGCTATAACATTTCCAACATTTCAGAACATGAAAATGGTTTCTCACCTGTATGTACCCTCTCATGTATAACAAGACTGGATTTATTGCTATAACATTTCCCACACTCAGAACATGAAAATGATTTATCACCTCTACATAGTCTTTCATGTTTAACATGATGTGATTTATGAGTAAATGATTTCCCACAATCAGAACATGAAAATGGTTTCTCAACTGTGTGACTTCTCTCATGTATAACAAGAGTAGATTTTCTTGTAAAACATTTCCCACACTCAGAACATGGAAATGGTTTCTCCCCTGTTTGATGTCTCTGATGTAAAACAGAATCTGACTGATGTATAGAACTCTTACCAAACCCAGAACTGGATGATATTGTATCATCTTTATGGTCTGTACTGTGTGTAGTAAGGTCTGAATGATCAGGAGAAGGTTCCTCATGACTAGAGGGACCAGATGAAATATCTGCACTGGAAAATGTTGGGTCTGTATTGGGGATAATGGGTTTTTCTTCTGGAGAATCTTGTCTGATGTTCTTATCTTCTAGTATATAACCTGGAGACACAATGAGATCTCCCTCCGAGGTATTCCTGCTTGTGCGCCCATCTACAGGAAACAGACAGAATTGTTTATATTGAGAAACAAATGTTCATGGAGGTTTTATCACTTACACTGAACATGTCTAATGCTGCGCACACACTGGCCGATATATCGCTGGTCCGTCAGCCAGTGGGCACCAGTAATAGGACTGTAACCAGCGTGATCTCTACAACAGAGCCGATGACCGATATATTGGTGCATCGTGCTATGGGCCTGACTCTGGATGACCTGGGACCGAGTCCCACAGTACCCGCCCTGAGGAATCGCCACAAATCATTGAAATGATATCTCCAGGGCTCAGGGCGGCTGATGTCACATGACGTCAGCCACCCGCCCCCAGCACCGCGCATCACTCTGGAATTTCCATGGAAATGCCCATGAAATGCTGGGTGTTCCCATGGCCCATCACCGCCAATGCCGCCCCCCCCCCCCCCACACCTGACCGAATGGACTACAAATTGGGCCCTATGTGTACAGGCGATCGGGCAATCAGCTGTCCGCCCATATAACCCGCTGCAGGAACGTGCCCACCCAGCTGTGACGTCAGTCACAATGGATCAGGCAGAGGGAGAGGGGAACTTGTAGGGGAGCCCGGCACCAGTGAACAGGAGGCCCGCCAATACTGGTAAAGAAGAGACCTTCCTCCCCCCCCCCCCCTCATCCCCTCTCACCCCCCAGCACCTCATCTTTCCACATCACCTCGCAATCAGTATCAACCCATGGAGGAGCGGGTTGTACCACAGGTGGTGTAACTATGGGAGGAGGACGGCGATCCACTAGGGTGCCCAACAATTGTTGTACTGCCCAGGGAGGCTCCTTAGTAGCCACCATGACAGAAGCCTGGCCAGGGGGGATATAGCAATTGACACACAGCCCCTCCTGAATGACGTCCTGCTCAGACAGGCCTGCAGAACAAGCCCTGCATGACAGGAGCTTGGGAGTCTGTCTGAGTGCGCCCCCGTTTGGACATAGTGAGATAACCCAGTGGTTCCCAAACTGTGTGCCGTGGCTCCTTGGGGTGCCTCGGGACACTTGCAGGGGTGCCTCGGGTTGGTGGTCCAGGACGAATTCAATTTATTTATGGTTAATTATTTATGGACAAAACCAGTGCTGGTGCCTGACAATCATAAAATGTGTACAAACAGAAGCAAATCCTGCCCTTTACCACATAACTGACCCTTAGAATTGCATATAAACCCAATCTAATTAATTGTTTTTGGGCCTAGGGGTGCCGCGAAAAAATTCTGATAGACTAGGGTGCCGTGATTCAAAAAAGTTTGGGAACCCCTGAGATAACCCAAATAGTGGGGGGAGTATACAATAGGTATAGCCCTGAGGGGGAACCTAGAGTGATACACAAACATATGTGACCAGAGAGGATAAAACCTCTGAATCTTCCTCAGAAGATATAAGAGAACACAGGGACAGCAACAAGTTACTGACAGATAGGAAAGAATAGACTGGCACTAAGTCACAGACACAATCACTACCAAAGTAGCTGGCTAAAGCAAAGTTCTGCTGCTGCACCCCAATCATCCACTGTACCCTATGGAGTAAGTGGGATGTAGGTGTCTGTGAAAACGCTACAGTGTGTGGATGGTTTCACAGGGGAGACTGTACCCCCGCTCTAGGAGGCTCTGCCCACGATGCTGAAGATGGCTGCTGGTCTGAGAGTTAGGCAGGAACAGAGAGAGGACAGCTTCCTGGGCGGCAGATCTGCGGGAGATTGGCGCCCAAAGCTGGGGGAGGTGCTGCAGACTAGGCGCCGCCTCCCCTGTGCTGGTCTTCCCCCACCAGCGGATAGTGAGCCCTGTAATGGGTAAATATATCCAGCCTGCACTCTGGCCCCGGTGGTCTAGTGGAGTCCCTGCCACAAACAGCAGTGACCGCCCCAGCTGCTGCGGCCTGTCTCCCCCGGCGTGCAGCGTGACAGCGGTATGCGCTCTCAGAGAGAGCCTTACCTGCTCCTGCGCTTAGTCCACACCATCTAGGAGAGAAGTGTTTGGCGGTGCTAACTGCTGGACCTTCCCCCCCCCGAGTACCCCTCTTGACCGTGGTCGTGGGGCAGTTCAGGCTCCGACAGGAGTGTGGGACTGACATACAGGAGTCTAACTGACTGATGGTAGGAGGCAGCCCAGCCGCATCAATGTGGCTCAGTATGAAAAGAAGAATAAAAAATGATAAAAGCTTCTTTGGGATAACTTTTATGAGGTAATCCCAGCTGAATGTGACGGTGCTCCAGCTTCCTGCTGGCACCAAGAAAAAACAATTGAGGATGGGGGCGGGGTTATAGGGGAGAGGGAGCAGGCATCCTGGGAAACTTTCAAAGCTTCGCTGATTGGTGCCACGGTCCTCTGGATCCGCCTACAACCCGATGTCACCCTGGGGGAACCATGGAACCCGAAAAAAAAAAATGCAATTACAGTAACCACCTGCAGAAAATTATATCTGTGGCAATTATTATTATAGTGGGAAATATGTACACATAATATGTTTTTATAATTTACTTTTTAATAATAATAAAGTGATATATACTTCTGTTATAGGGCTCTCTTACTTGCTATTTTATTTGTGTCTAATTAATTTATACAGAATACCTATTGGGAGCTGCAATAGACTTAAGTGGTCTTGTAATGATCTTGTTAGACAGCATTCATTTTGATTGATTAATATATTTTTAATGTAAAGTATTAGAACCTGATTGTCATGATTATCCTTTTCTACCAGAGAGTGCGGGGAGGAGACTGGTCAGATCTCTGGGCTGGTAACACACAGTGACATGATGTGAGGGAGAGCAGGAGTATAATAGGGGCTGATGGCTCCTGATGTATGAGATACACCAGAGAGTGTAGGGAGGAGACTGGTCTGATCTCTGGGCTGGTAACTCACAGTGACATGATGTGAGGGGAGAGCAGGAGTATAATAGGGGCTGATGGCTCCGGATGTATGAGATACACCAGAGAGTGCGGGGAGGAGACTGGTCAGATCTCTGGGCTGGTAACACACAGTGACATGATGTGAGGGGAGAGCAGGAGTATAATAGGGGCTGATGGCTCCGGATGTATGAGATACACCAGAGAGTGTGGGGAGGAGACTGGTCAGATCTCTGGGCTGGTAACACACAGTGACATGATGTGAGGGGGAGAGCAGGAGTATAATAGGGGTTGATGGCTCCTGATTTCTGAGATAGCTGTAAAGCTGTATTACCAGAACAAGGAAAATACTGTATGCAATAAGTGATTATTCCTCACCTGTGCTGATATCTGTAGAGATTTCCTCCTTCTTACACTGCTGGTCACCCCTCATATATGTTTCTTCTGTCTCTGTATCTTCTTTCTTATCAGACACATAAGACTCTTCTCTTATCTTCATATACGTTACATACGTCTCTTCTTCCTCTGTGTCTTCTGCCTTAATGTCAGTCACATACGTCTCTTCTTCTCCCTTTATTACTTCAACCTTAATATCAGACATATCTTCACATTGAACCTACAAATAAATATCACATAAATAATGTCTGACAGTATTGAGATTACACAATAGATTACTGATGTATAAGACACACACACACCTGTTGCAATTCATATAGCGACAGTCACTTTGGTATATTGGGGAGACCCTTATTCCCACCTACCTGATCCTCCTGTGGGGTCCTGGGAGTCTCCTCTGTACAGTGCTGGGAATACAGAGGACGGGGACATCTCTCTGGGGTATTGCTGTTACTGGGCCCATCTGTAGGAGACACGCAGTGACTGAGGACATGGTATATATGTGATTATCCTGGTAATACAGAGGACGGGGACATCTCTCTGGGGTATCTCTGTTACTGGGCCCATCTGTAGGAGACACGCAGTGACTGGAGGACATTGTATATATGTGATTATCCTGGGAATACAGAGGACGGGGACATCTCTCTGGGATATCTGTTACTGGGCCCATCTGTAGGAGACACGCAGTGACTGAGGACATGGTATATATGTGATTATCCTGGGAATACAGAGGACGGGGACATCTCTCTGGGGTATCTCTGTTACTGGGCCCATCTGTAGGAGACATGCAGTGACTGAGGACATGGTATATATGTGATTATCCTGGGAATACAGAGGACGGGGACATCTCTCTGGGGTATCTCTGTTACTGGGCCCATCTGTAGGAGACACACAGTGACTGAGCACATGGTGTATATGTGATTATCCTGGGAATACAAAGGACGGGGACATCTCTCTGGGGTATCTCTGTTACTGGGCCCATCTGTAGGAGACACACAGTGACTGAGGACATGGTATATATGTGATTATCCTGGGAATACAGAGGACGGGGACATCTCTCTGGGGTATCTCTGTTACTGGGCCCATCTGTAGGAGACACGCAGTGACAGAGGACATGGTATATATGTGATTATCCTGGGAATACAGAGGACGGGGACATCTCTCTGGGGTATTGCTGTTACTGGATCCATCTATAGGAGACACACAGTGACTGAATATATTGTACATGTGGATTAGCAGATGATGTGTATATAGGGGCCCCAATACCTGCTCTCCCCTGTACAATAACATGAAGTCTCGTCTTACCCAGTGATGTGAGGGGCCGGTGATTCTCCATCATAACATTTCTGCACAGACCCTTGTGTTCCTCTATATACTCCTCCTCCTGGATGGAGAGATAGACAGTGACATCCTGACACCTTCTAGGAAACTGCACACACAGTGATACAGTCATCACCCAGACACATCCCCCGGTGTTACTGTATAATATCCCATTCCCAGCAGTCACTTCTCCGGTTACATCCCCCAGTGTTACTGTAGAATGCCCCATTCCCAGCAGTCACCTCTCCGGTCACATCCCCCGGTGTTACTGTATAATGACCCATTCCCAGCTGTCACCTCTCCGGTCACATCCCCCGGTGTTACTGTATAATGCCCCATTCCCAGCAGTCACATCCCCCAGTGTTACTGTAGAATGCCCCATTCCCAGCAGTCACCTCTCCGGTCACATCCCCCGGTGTTACTGTATAATGACCCATTCCCAGCTGTCACCTCTCCGGTCACATCCCCCGGTGTTACTGTATAATGCCCCATTCCCAGCAGTCACCTCTCCGGTCACCTCCCCCGGTGTTACTGTATAATGCCCTATTCCCAGCAGTCACCTCTCCTGTCAGCAGCTGGATGATCTTGTCGGTGAGTTCCAGGATCTTCTGCTCCTTGTCTCTCCCATGTATCAGTGAGTGAGGTGGAGGCACTGTGATGGAACTCTGGGTCCTGCTCAGTTCTCCTGACACACAGGGATGGCAACTCAGTGTCTCATGGTCACTGGATGTCTTCTTCACTACTATGTAACCCTGTGTATTGGAAAATACACTATCACTGCATTCACTCCCAGTACCCTCTCTTATTGCTATGTGATGTCACCTCTAAGATCCACTAGTCAGGTCACTGTAGTATTAATAGATCAATGATATCACTGACACTCTCAAATCCCCGCACCTCCATAGTGATGTCCCTGTATTATTACTATAGATATAAGTGATGTTACAGTGACGCTCCCAGATCCCCTCACCTCCCCAGTCACGTCCCTGTATTATTACTATAGATATAAGTGATGTCACAGTGACGCTCCCAGATCCCCTCTTCAGTCATGTCCCTATATTATTACTATAGATATAAGTGATGTCACAGTGAGGCTCCCAGATCCCCTCACCTCCCTGTATTATTACTATAGATATAAGTGATGTCACAGTGACGCTCCCAGATCCCCTCACCTCCCCAGTCACGTCCCTGTATTATTACTATAGATATAAGTGATGTCAGTGACACTCCCAGATCCCCTCACCTCCCCAGTCACCTCCCTGTATTATTACTATAGATATAAGTGATGTCACAGTGACACTCCCAGATCCCCTCACCTCCCCAGTCACGTCCCTGTATTATTACTATAGATATAAGTGACGCTCCCAGATCCCCTCACCTCCCCAGTCACGTCCCTGTATTATTACTATAGATATAAGTGATGTCACAGTGACACTCCCAGATCCCCTCACCTCCCCAGTCACGTCCCTGTATTATTACTATAGATATAAGTGATGTCACAGTGACACTCCCAGATCCCCTCACCTCCCCAGTCACGTCCCTGTATTATTACTATAGATATAAGTGATGTTACAGTGACGCTCCCAGATCCCCTCACCTCCCCAGTCACGTCCCTGTATTATTACTATAGATATAAGTGATGTCACAGTGACACTCCCAGATCCCCTCACCTCCCCAGTCACGTCCCTGTATTATTACTATAGATATAAGTGATGTCACAGTGACGCTCCCAGATCCCCTCACCTCCATAGTGATGTCCCTGTATTATTACTATAGATATAAGTGATGTCACAGTGACACTCTCAGATCCCCTCACCTCCCCAGTCACATCCCTGTATTATTACTATAGATATAAGTGATGTCACAGTGACGCTCCCAGATCCCCGCACCTCCCGAGTCATGTCCCTGTATCATTACTATAGGTATAAGTGATGTCACAGTGACACTCCCAGATCCCCTCACCTCCCCAGTCACGTCCCTGTATTATTACTATAGATATAAGTGATGTTACAGTGACGCTCCCAGATCCCCTCACCTCCCCAGTCACGTCCCTGTATTATTACTATAGATATAAGTGATGTCACAGTGACACTCCCAGATCCCCTCACCTCCCCAGTCACGTCCCTGTATTATTACTATAGATATAAGTGATGTCACAGTGACGCTCCCAGATCCCCTCACCTCCATAGTGATGTCCCTGTATTATTACTATAGATATAAGTGATGTCACAGTGACACTCTCAGATCCCCTCACCTCCCCAGTCACATCCCTGTATTATTACTATAGATATAAGTGATGTCACAGTGACGCTCCCAGATCCCCGCACCTCCCAAGTCATGTCCCTGTATCATTACTATAGGTATAAGTGATGTCACAGTGACACTCCCAGATCCCCTCACCTCCCCAGTCACGTCTCTGTATTATTACTATAGATATAAGTGACGTCACAGTGACGCTCCCAGATCCACTCACCTCCCCAGTCACGTCCCTGTATTATTACTATAGATATAAGTGATGTCACAGTGACGCTCACAGATCCCCTCACCTCCCCAGTCACGTCCCTGTATCATTACTATAGATGTAAGTGATGTCACAGTGACACTTCCAGATCCCCTCACCTCCCCAGTTACGTCGCCGTATTATTACTGTAGATATAAGTGATGTCACAGTGACACTCCCAGATCCCCGCACCTCCCAAGTTATGTCCCTGTATCATTACTATAGGTATAAGTGATGTCACAGTGACTCCCAGATCCACTCACCTCCCCAGTCACGTCCCTGTATTATTACTATAGATATAAGTGATGTCACAGTGACGCTCCCAAATCCCCTCACCTCCCCAGTCACGTCCCTGTATTATTACTATAGATATAAGTGACGTCACAGTGACGCTCACAGATCCCCTCACCTCCCCAGTCACGTCCCTGTATTATTACTATAGATATAAGTGACGTCACAGTGACGCTCACAGATCCCCTCACCTCCCCAGTCACGTCCCTGTATTATTACTATAGATATAAGTGATGTCACAATGACGCTCCCAGACCCCCTCACCTCCCCAGTCACGTCCCTGTATTATTACTATAGATATAGGTGATGTCACAGTGACACTCCCAGACCCCCTCACCTCCCCAGTCACGTCCCTGTATTATTACTATAGATATAAGTGATGTCACAGTGACACTCCCAGATCCCCTCACCTCCCCAGTCACGTCCCTGTATTATTACTATAGATATAAGTGACGTCACAGTGACACTCCCAGCTCCCCTCACCTCCCCTGTCACGTCCCTGTATTATTACTATAGATATAAGTGACGTCACAGTGACACTCCCAGATCCCCTCACCTCCCCAGTCACGTCCCTGTATTATTACTATAGATATAGGTGATGTCACAGTGACACTCCCAGACCCCCTCACCTCCCCAGTCACGTCCCTGTATTATTACTATAGATATAAGTGATGTCACAGTGACACTCCCAGATCCCCTCACCTCCCCAGTCACGTCCCTGTATTATTACTATAGATATAAGTGACGTCACAGTGACACTCCCAGCTCCCCTCACCTCCCCTGTCACGTCCCTGTATTATTACTATAGATATATGTGATGTCACAGTGACGCTCCCAGATCCCCTCACCTCCCCAGTCACGTCCCTGTATTATTACTATAGATATAGGTGATGTCACAGTGACACTCCCAGACCCCCTCACCTCCCCAGTCACGTCCCTGTATTATTACTAAAGATATAAGTGATGTCACAGTGACACTCTCAGATCCCCTCACCTCCCCAGTCACCTCCCTGTATTATTACTATAGATATAAGTAATGTCACAGTGACGCTCCCAGATCCCCTCACCTCCCCAGTCACGTCCCTGTATTATTACTATAGATATAAGTGATGTCACTGTGACGCTCCCAGATCCCCTCACCTCCCCAGTCACGTCCCTGTATTATTACTATAGATATAAGTGATGTCACTGTGACGCTCCCAGATCCCCTCACCTCCCCAGTCACGTCCCTGTATTATTACTATAGATATAAGTGATGTCACTGTGACGCTCCCAGATACCCTCACCTCCCCAGTCACGTCCCTGTATTATTACTATAGATATAAGTGATGTCACAGTGACGCTCCCAGATCCCCTCACCTCCCTGTATTATTACTATAGATAGAAGTGATGTCACAGTGACACTCCCAGATCCCCTCACCTGCCCAGTCCCATCCCTGTATTATTACTATAGATATAAGTGATGTCACTGTGACGCTCCCAGATCCCCTCACCTCCCCGGTCACCTCCCTGTATTATTACTATAGATATATGTGATGTCACAGTGACACTCCCAGGTCCCCTCACCTCCCCAGTCAGCAGGTAGATGATCTCCAGGGTGATATTTAGTATCCTCTCAGTCATGTGACTCTGCTCCTTGTCCATCCTCAGGGAATCAGTGACGTGTCTCATCCTCACGTGATGTCTAGTAAACACTCTGTGTCCTCACCGCTCCGTTGTCTAGGTGTAAATATAACTACAATAAACACCACACAGTACACATGGAACATATTAGGTAAAGGTGCCCATACACTAGTCCGATTTGGGCCAATTTCACCCGATCCCGATGGAACGGGCTGAGAAATCGGATGTGTTTGACGTCCGCCTTGGGTTGGATTCACATCGGACCTGAGCAGGAGGTCGGACCTGCTGCCCACCCGCCGACTCGGCCCTCCTCCTGGTGGCAGGGAATGGGGTTGCATGGGATACATTGTATGTGAAAGGACAGTGTGTGATGCATCGCATGCAGGTCCCAGGTGGCTCGGAGGGGTCGCATGGCCATACACTGCTGCGATACATCCCAATAGTGTATGGCCACCATAAGAGAAATCCACACAGAGGCACAACAGCTGCCTCTAATGTTTCTGCACATATAAATATACATCATACAGAGAACAATGGCCACATGTACAGTATAAGCGCTATAGTATACCACTACAACGTTCATTGTAGTACATGGTTATCTCAAATTCATTGTAATGGGGCACCAAAGGCTGCTCGCCCTGTATAATCATCATACAACTACTACTAAGAAGATATCAGAGACTAAAAACCCTAAAAAATTTTTTATATCTAATTAAAGTTTTGTAACAGGACAACAAAAGCTGCTCCCTGATAATAATAATAACAATAATAATAATAATAACAAAATACAAAGCAGAGGCTGCTCAACTACAAAATAATAACACCACACAAGAGGCTGCTCCCCCTGTATACTACTTGTAACATTACACAACAGGCTGCTCCCCCTGTATAATACTTGTAACAGGACACCACAGGCCGATCCCCTGTATATCATTTGTAACAGGACGCCACAGGTGTCTCACACCACAGACCACTCCCCCTGCATAAATAGGATGCCACAGCCCACTCCCCCTGCATTAACAGGATGCCACAGGCCGCTCCACCTGTATAAAAAGGACACCACAAGGCTCTCCCCAAGTATAAACACCACACCAGAGGCTGCTCCCCATTTAACATTTGTAACAGGACACCACAGGCCACTCCCCCTGTATAAACAGGATGCTACAAGTCACTCCCCCTGTATAAACAGGAGACCAGAGGCCACTCACACCACAGGGCACTCCAACTGCATAAACTGGACACCACAGACCGTCCCCCCCCCCCCCTGAATAACAGGCCGTGTGCCCCCCCCCCCCCTGTGTAGCAGGCTGCTCCACCCATGTAACAGACATCCACAGGCCGCTCCCTTTCTGTGTAACATGCCGCAGGCCGCTCCCCCTGTGTAACAGGAAGCCGCAGGCTGCTCCCCCCTGTATAACAGGACACCACAGGCTGCTCCCCCTGTATAACAGGACGCCACAGGCCACTCCCCCTATATAACAGGACCCCACAGGCCACTCCCCCTATATAACAGGACACCACAGGCCGCTCCCCCTGTATAACAGGACGCCGCTGGTCGCTCCCCCTATATAACAGGACGCCGCTGGCCACTCCCCTCTGTATAACAGGACACCACAGGCCGCTCCTCCTGTATAACAGAACACCACAGGCCGCTCCCCCTGTATAACAGGAACCACAGGTCGCTACCCCTGTATAAAAGGGCACCACAGCCTGCTCCACCTGTATAACAGGACACCACTTGCTGCTCCCCTTGTATAACACCAGGGCAGCACAATACCATCACCTGCTGCCAGATACAGCAATGTCTTCTCTCGGTCCCCCGTAACTTAATCACCGTGGCTGCTGGAAGTGAGAGGCCTCCGGTAAGATCAGCAGCGCTGCCCCAGCAGGGAGACGAGATCCTGCCGCCACTGACGCGGGGATTGGTCTTCGGGAAAATGGCCGCCGCTCCTTCACACAGGGGACATTCTTTATGGAGCCTTACTAGGCGTCGTATTTACAGCACCGAATCTATCAGCCACCGGTGACCGCACCTCACAGAACTCTCGCTCTATGCATTCTATCAATGCAATTGGCGCTTCTATGAGTCCTGTAGTGATGTCTCATTGTGTGTCCTCATACAGCGGCGGCCATTTTGTTGTGGGCTGTACTCAGCTCCCAGACTCCCCCGCGGCTGTAGCCAAAGTGTATTTCCTGTGTGGGGCAGAGTGGGAGGAGCTGTGTTACCAGGGAAACGTCCCTTCCTGGTGTGCATGGCAGGCAGGAGGGAGAGTGCTGCAGCTGGCACCAGGTGACCCCAGGTATTATACTGCTAGTAACAGCATAGTAGTGATTGCTGGGTGTGAGCCATAAGGGCACTTACAGGGGAGCTGCTGCTCTACTCACACAGGCTGCAGTATAACACCAGGTGTCAGAGCCAGCTTCTTGGCATCCTAGGCAAAACTAATGCCCCCCCCCCCCCCCCCCCCCCCCCGAGTAGAGTTGCTAGTCGACCAATAGCGGTATTCAGGAGGAGGAGCCGCGCAATGTAGACAAACGCAACGTGCGGCTTCTCCTGACAGTCCGCACTGGCTCGGGTTTTGGTTTGTTATTTTTTCTTCTTACCTGGATGCTACTTGGAACGAAGCGGACCGATCTACGCCGGAGGAGCCTTGTAAGTATCATTTCCTTCCACAGGTACCCCCTGGATTTCTTCAGGACCAGCAGGGCAGATGGATGCAGACTTACCTACGGGGTCAAGATAGGGGGCTTTTGTCCCCTGTATATTTGGAACCAGGTCCGGCTCAATGAGCCCTGGGCTGGTTATGCTCAAGAGGGGGGACCCCACGCCTTTTTTTAATTTTCTTTTTTAACACAAAATCGCACATTTTCATGACTAAAAATCGCACATTATCGCACTTTTTTGCCCGGTAATATGCAAATTCTCGGCAAAAAATGCGATTTTAAAAAATGCGATAATGTGCAAGTTTGGAATGTGACTAAAAATCTCATCCCATTAAATGTCACCCATGGAGTCTTCTTGCACACTGATCGCTCATGTCACTGTAACCATGGGAATAAATCACAGCAGCAATAGAACTGGAACATCAGCACCTGTAAATACTCTGTTTGTTGTATCACTGTCTCCTTTGTAAAGCGCAACAGAATATGCTGCGCTGTATAAGAAACTGTTAATAAATAAATGATAGATGCAGTCAGTCAGCCAATCAGATGTGGCCTCCTGTATTACATGTTAGTAATTTGCACCAAGTGTGGGGAAGCTGCAAGTAATCAGCCCTGTAATAGACACAGATTACACTCTGGCCACATCTGCAGGACCCTCCGCCCCTATAGTGTGAGGAGGCGTACACTCAGTCATCACTGATACACCTATGTGTAATGCACACGTGGTAAGAAAATGACCAGAATGCATATGTGCCTATCTCTACATGTGCCACTATACAGATGGAGCCAGATTTCCTGCGCTGGCGAGAATCGCTCCATCTGACGGGGAGGCGCGTCCCCGCCGTTTGGCGGAATCCCCGCCTGTCTCCTCTTCAGGGAGACAGTGAGGGTTAGGGGGGGTCCAGGGAGGCAGCGTGGAGCGGCAGTGAGCTCAGTCGGAACGGGGCGTGTAAGCCCCCCTTTCCGGAGGATAGCGGAGGCTGGCGATTCTTTCACAGCACCAGGCTCAATGAGCTGCGCTCCATCTGTATCACCAGCCCAACGTAGGGATTACACAGTGCAACCGGAAAGTATTCACAGCGCTTCACTTTTTCAACATTTTGTTATGTTACAGACGTATTTTAAAATGGAATAAATTAATTTTTTCCTTCAAGATTCTACAAACAAAATTATAACATTATTGGAGATTTTTGATAATTTATTTAATATAAAAAGCTAAGAAATCACATGTACATAAGTATTCACAGCCTTTACTCAGCATCTTTGACCGCAATTACAGCCTCACGTCTTTTTGACTATGATGCCACAAGCTTGGCACCTTTCTTTGGGCAGTTTTGCCCATTGCTCTTTGCAGCACCTCCCAAGCTCCATCAGGTCGGATGGGAAGTGTCGGTACACAGCCATTTTCAGATCTCTCCAGAGATGTTAAATTGGATTCAAGTCTGGGCCACTCAGGAACATTCACAGAGGTGTCCTGAAGCCACTCCTTTGATATCTTGGCTGTGTGCTTAGGCTCGTTGTCCTGCTGAAGGAAAAACCATTGCCCCAGTCTGAGGTCAAGAGTGCGCTGGAGAAAGTTTACATCCAGGATATCTCCGTACATCGCTGCATTCATCTTTCCTTCTATACTATTCATGGAAATCTCCAGCGGGGCTACCATTTGCTTTTTACTAAAGGAGTGGCTTCTGTCTGGCCACTCTACCATATAGGCCTGATTGGTGGATTGCTGCAGAGATGGTTGTCCTTCTGGAAGGTTCTTCTCTCTCCACAGAGGAATGCTGTAGCTCAGGGGTCCTCAAACTATTTTGCTCTGGGACCCATCAGACAAAATAATAATGACAGGACCCCAGCAAGTTACTGCAGAAGGTCGTCACATCATATGTGTAGTCAGCAGACAGCACATACATGGCGGCATTGTGGAGAAAGAAAATGATGTGAGGAGTCTAAAATAACAGACAATTCAGCAGATATTTAGACTCCTTCAATCACTGACTGAGATTAGAAAAGTCATCAGCCTGATGGTCAACAACATGGAGTCGTGACCCCATGCTGAGAAGGTTGGGACCCACTTTGTTGTCAGGACCAATGTTCCCTCTAATTTTATGAAGGCTGTGTGCTGCAAAAGATTTTGGCTGTGCAACTTTGGAAGGAAATTTTATTTTTTGTGCGTCACATATATAACTGGAAAAAGACGTTCAGCATTTGTGTTAACTTTGCTTCAAAATGATATTAAACATTTAAACATTCAAAACACAGCACACATTGTAGTTAATGGGTGAGACACACATTAATTGAGTCCACAACTGCAAAAAGGGACCACTGCTGCTTTGTGCGCTCTGCTTTAATGTCTGTGCGCACGCTCGTCGAGTTGTGTGCGCGCGCACGCGTGCACAGCTTAGAGGGAACACTGGTCAGGACCCACAGTTTGAGAACCGCTGCTGTAGCTCATTGGGTTCTTGGTCACCTCCCTCACTAGAGCCCTTCTCCACCGACTGCTCAGTTTAGACGACCAGCCAGCTCTAGGAAGAGTCTTGTTGTTTCCGATCTTCCATTTACGGATAATGGAGGCCACTGTGCTCATTGGGACCTTCAAAGCAGCAGATATTTTCAGTTCCCTTCCCCAGATTTGTGCCTCGTCACAGTCCTGTCTCAGAGGTCTACAGACAATTCCTTTGACTTCATGCTTGGTTGTGCTCAGACGTGCACTGTGTAGTGTGGGACCTTATATAGACAGGTGTGCGCCTTTCCAAGTCCTGTCCAATCACCTGAATTTACCACAAGTGGACTCTGATAAAGCTGTAGGAACATCTCAAGGATGATCAGTGGAAACAGGATGCACCTGAGAACAATTTTGAGCTTCATGGCAAAGGCTGTGAATACTTATGTACATGTGATTTCTTCATTTTTTTTACCAAAAATCTCCATAAACCTTTTTCCATGTTGCCATTATGGGGTAGTGTGTGTAAATTTTGAGGGTAAAATTTAATTAATTCCATTTTGGAATATGGCTGGAACATAGCAAAATGTGGAAAAAGTGAATACTTTGGACGGTATATTAGTTTGGAAGCTATATAACACACATGTGGTCTGCTATTACTGTGATACCAATATCTAATAGAATAATGGCTGCAATATATTCCGTACCTCAGTGATGTGTTCCAGTAATACTTAGGAGTACTCACATTACATGTATGTCTGTGGGGGTAATAACATTATCACATGCTATTATACTGTGGGACAGATTTATTGAGCAGCGGCTGATTCTCTGCAGTTTTACCCCAAGATTCCAAACTGCAATAACTATAAATTCAAAACCGTGTGGGTTCTACATGTACTATAAGGGAATATAGCTCTGCGGCTTTCATCAACCCCCAATACTCAGTGATGGTAATATACCTTGGCGTATATTATCTGTAACTAAATCCACTCTGCTTGGTATTTACATTAATCATATACACAGCGGTCACAATATTTAGTATCGATTGTGAGAACATCGGGTCATATGTGCTTTATTTTCGCCTATCATTCATTACCACCGTGAGAAAGGCCGCGGTTACAGCGCTGCACGGTGCCCCGGTGTCTCTGTGGGTCCGGCACTCACACAGTAAGGACACGATAGCACGGTACAACTGCACCTTTATTTTCATACACACTAGTTACATATATAACACACTAACCACTGATAACCCCATATAAGGGTAACATTACACTTCACACAGTTAGGACTAGAACTACTGTAAGAAACACATAAAGGAGGCGTGGCCACGGCTGAGCGCGAGTGAGGACGTGTGAGGCAGCGCTCTCCCCCAGCACCATTCGTTTGAGGTGAACCAGAGCTGCGTGATCCTGCTGGCCGGCGTTCACTTCCTGGTCTCCGTCTCTGACGTGGTGGACGACACGGCGGCTCCCTCGGCTGACGTGGTGGATGACGCGGCGGCTCCCTCGACCCACCAGCGTGTAGTTGGGGAGACGGTGGAGTGAGAGCGGCGGGCCCGGTCTTGTTCGAAGGTGCATTGGAGCCCCTAAAGCTGGGGGAAAGCGGATGTGGCAAGCACTGACCGCAGCATATCAGCGGCGTGTCTGGATACCGCTGGTCCCGGGTAGCACGCATTAACTGGATGCGAGGGAGCACAAGGAGGATACCAGGAAGCCAATATAAGGAGAATGCACAGCAGCTTCAGTGGCACCCAAGTGTGTGCAGTGGGGGTGAGTTGGACGGTTTTATACACATTTTTTAACAAAAGAGCCTGTTTTTCTTGGAGTTAACCAGGTGTATATAAGCAGCAGGGGAGTGAGGTGGTGGAACTGCTGGGCATAACACATTAGTGTGACTCGTGCAGTGGTCTATTTCAGAAGCAGGGACCATCTGCTGTATAAGTACTGTGCAATATCGGTGACTCTGAACTGCCCAGTAGGGCATTTGTGTCAAAGTGTAAAATACAGCATAGGTACCCTGGTATAAATAAAAAAACTCTGCCGGGCAATAACAAAATATCTGGCCTAGGCAATTTTTCTCTGCCAATATGGGTAAAACCGGCACTGCGGCAGCAGCACGCCTGGAAAAATATGCCAGATCCCAGACAGGAAATACATCTCAAACCACGCTCACTACCCCCCAAACCACCCCTTTCAAAAGGGCCGAACCCCACTGCCAACCCCAGACACCACGCTACAACAGATTCTGAATGCTATTAGCAACAGTGAGACGCGATTGTTGGAAAAAATAAATAATGTGCAAACTGATATAATCCAGAGAAAGCAAGATGTGAAAGATATGAAAGACAGGATGAAAGAAGCTGAGAGTCGTGTCTCTAAGCTGGAAGATTCTAATAACAAATTACAGCATTCAGTAGACAAAATGGCGGGCCAAATCCATGAAATTAAATACAAGCTATCGGACTGTGAAGGCAGGCTGCGTCGTAACAATATTAGACTCGTGGGGCTTCCAGAAAGAGCAGAAGGGAGTGATGCAGTAAAATTTGTGGAGCGACTAATAAGTGACAATTACAACATGGCATCATTCTCTGGGCAACTTGCCAACGAAAGGGCGCATAGAGTACCAGCCAAGCCCCCTCAACCAGGAGCACCTCCACGCACCCTGATCTTAAAAATGCTTAACATCCAAGATAGGGACACAGTTTTACGTCTTGCACGTGCAAAAGGCCCGTTGGAGTATGAAGGGACTAAAATATCAGCATTCCCTGACTTTTCATTAGAGGTCCAAAAAAGCAGGACTAACTTTGCAGATATAAAAAAGTGCTTGAGAGAACTTGACTTAAAATATTTTATGTTGTTTCCAGCAAAATTGAAGATCATAATGGAGGGGGAATCCCAAAGAAGCGGGAGAATGGTTAGATAAAAGGGCCCCATCAACATGCCAGCTAGCTCCTTAATATAAGGAATCTTTTGATCTACATGAGTTCATAAATGCCGGGGGGAGAGGGGGAGGAACTGCCTTATTATGTTACCGTGGCTTTGGGATTGTTAGCCTCTGAAACATTAGATTTTTTTCTTTCTATTTTTTTCGGGGGGAGGTGAATATTAAGTATGCCAAGGGAGGGGTGGCATATAGGGAGGGGGTGGGGGGTAAATGTGGTGTTGTCTGTGTAATATTTTTGAAGAAGACAGGGGGGTGCCAGGATGTGATAAACAGCATGTTGGTTCCTGCAGGGATTAAAGGGGGAGCATGGTGTGCATTAGAAATATGTATTTAATAAACAAATGGTCCGTATGTGAACATGGAATACTAGAGGTATGAACGATAAAATAAAGTGCTCCTTGGTCATGCGTCAGATTAGACAAAGCAGCGCGGATATAGCGTGTCTAACAGAAACTCACCTGACAGGAGTAAAACTACAGGTACTTAATATAGCCTGGGTGAGTCACGTATACCATGCTCCCTTTACATCCTCTGCACGGGGTATCTCAATTTTAATTTAAAAAACAGTAGCCTTTATATGCAATAGAGTCAAGGTTGATCCAGGAGGTCGATATATATTTTCTGGATTGTGTTATTAATACTAAACATATGCAATTGCTTACAGTCTATATCCCACCCCCTTTTGCCTTCGATGTGTTGGTCAAAGCCGCTGATTTTGTGGCACTTTTGCTGGAGGTTTCAGCAGTATGTATGGGGGATTTTAATAATGTGCTAGACCCTAAATTAGATAGATGGAAGAAATCTCAGATGGGTAATAGTATCGATAGTAGTTCCAGAAACTTTGGAAACTTTATTAATGATCTGGGATGGGTGGACCCATGGAGAGCTAAAAATCCATATTTGACACAATTCTCGTGTTCTTCTGCATCTTACATGGCTTTTTCCAGAATAGATATGGTTTTGATCACTAGAGAACTGCTGCCATATGTGCTAGAAGTAGGATATAAAACTAGGGGCATTTCAGTCCACTCCCCTCTGCAAATATTATTATTATAATTTTATTTATAAGGCGCCACAAGTGTTTCAATACAGGGAGACAAAACTTGGCATAACATTGAATAAATAACAAAAATACAGTACAAAATAAAGAGCACCACAGTTCAATCTAAATAGAGTTAGAAGATTTTACTGACAAAGGATCCTCTTTGGAAATTCAACGCTACATGGCTAACTAGAATTGAGGCCATGGGAGGGTTAATTGCACAATGGGGTGAGTTTTGGGACATAAATAAAGGTTAGGCATCAGATATGATAACATGGGATGCCTTTAAAGCATATTTAAGAGGTACCCTAAAGAAAAGAACAGGAGAAATCAAAAGAGCAAGTAGATTGAAAATGATGGATCTTGAAAAAGCATGCAATGAATGCGAAGTTAGATACCTGTCCGATGATACCCCCAGTGGCGTAACTATAGCACCGCAGCCCCCGCGGTCGCAAGGGGGGCGCTGTGCATGTGGGGGCGCCGGGGGGCTTCGGTGCAATAGTAATGCCCCCATCCCCCGCAGGCCTACCTGTCTGCGCGTCCCGGCTCCCCTCCTGGCTTCAATCGATTCTATGGAGACGGACCACGATAAAACGGCCGCCCCATAAAGCAGATAGTTCTCTGAAACTGTCTGCGGTATGGGGGCGGCCATTTTATCGTGTTCCGTCTGCATAGAATTAATTGAAGCCAGGAGGGGAGCCGGGACGCGCAGACAGGTAAGCCTGCGGTGATGGGGGAGGCACGGGCGTCCGGGGGAGGGAGGTGCCCCCCCCATTAATGGCAGGGGGCTCCCCAAACCAAGCTACGCCACTGGATACCCCTGAAACAAAAACAGCTTGGGATTCTGCCAGAGAAAAGTGTCTTGATTATATAAAAACTGAAAATATAAAATGTATTAAATATAATTCACAGAGGCTATATGCTAATTCTGATAAAGCAGGCAGCTATTTAGCATATTTGGCCCATGTAGATAACCACACAAACTCCATCCATAAGATCCTTGATAAGAATGGGGTAATGCAATATAAAACAGGAGATATAGGTGCAGTATTTAAAGATTTCTTTAATACACTGTATACATCAAACTCTTACTTTTAAGTAACATTAAGCTGCCAACGCTGCAGGAGGAGGATAGAAGTGACCTAGAAGCCCCCATAAAACTATAAGAGGTCCCCATTAAAGCACTGCCGGGGGGAGGGGGTAAGGCCCTGGGCCTAGACAGTATACCCTTTGATGTTTATAAAAAATGTGGCGTTTTTTGCTCCCTTGTTGTTGGAGTTAAGTACAGGGGAATAGGACGGTAGTTCCCACGAGATTCCTCTTAATCAACAGCAGACGGAGACTGTCAGCCCTATTCAGCGGCAGCCGCCGGAGCGTGGGACGGCTGCAGCACGACAATTTGTAAGATTATTTTTTACATATGGCCCCCAAAGGATTTTTTCCCCATACAAACGGCCCTTGGCACAAAAAAAGGTCCCCTACCCCTGCATTAGGAGAATGTCTTTATTTATACAAGTCCTATTGATGAAAAAAATAGAAAGGATACCTTGTTTATACCTAAATAGGCTTCACAATATTGGGCAATTGCCTTAATGGAGTTTAACAAGGAAGATTTATTACCACATACAATTTATATAGTAATTGATACATTTGTATCCAATCACACTGTACTGCTGGCAAGGTGCCCAGACAGTTATAAAGAGCAACAATTGTTTGATGGTGTGGAATTTGTTATATATTTTGAAAGAGCACTGATGACCTCTGCTGGTGGTTGTATGTAAGATGCTTAATACATTTTTGGACCAGAGTCTCAATTTGTGTCAATCTATAGAGGTGCCTGTTGACACAGTGCCCAGACATTGTGTAGAACAACTGTGTGGTTATTGCGCAGTGTCAGATTTTTTCTATATTATGTGTCCTTAAAGAACACTATTGACTCTGCTGGTATTTACCTTATATGACACTAGTGCACACTTATAGATGACCCCCAGTTATTAAATGTTTATCATTATCAATGCCTCTATCGTGGCCGGGTACTCGGCTGTCCTAATATACATTTAATTGTGTCATGTGTATGAGATTGATAAAGTGGCGGCACTGTGAGAACAATGGTCCTACTATTTCTCAAACAATAAATATGACAATGACATTCCTCTAGCCTGCCTAACACGGGTTAGGACACGTGTTTCGCATGTTTAGCTTCCTCAAGCTAGCCAAACGATTGTATCCACGTTTGAACCTATATTCCTATGTCCAGCCAATTGCTGGATCGTTTCAGGTCATGTGGTCTTTTGTAGCCAATCGTATGGCTTATTGTCCGGCATTTTATTGAGGGAACTTCCGCCCTTCCCCAGGCAGGTGTATATTGCTACTCCGTGTGACGTCAAGCCGCTGGTCATGTAACCGCGGCGTCAGGTCACGTGATTGGTCACATGCACGGCTTACACCAATCCCCAAGCGGCAGGACTTCGGCCCAGGTGACTGTGTATTTAATATTCTACCACAGAACCTGTGTGTCTTATAAGTTAGTGTTTTTACACATTAAATTTGTACATTTGCCTGTATTTAACGTACTTGGAATTAATAGTATACAGCGTGTGGCCCAGTCTCTTCCTGCAGTTCTGTGGTTAGAAGGTAGAACCTGTTGCTTACACTTAGTTGTAGTTTTCAGTTATATTCCAAGCAGAATTTGTGATGTGCCCTGTATCATGTATATTTTATGCTGGATATTATCTCTGTTCTAGGATGAGGAGTATATGATAATCCATATATACACATGATGTAATGTACCAGTAGGGTATCCTTTAATATTGGATCCCTATTGGTAAGTGATTAGTGCTCTTGTGAACATGCTCAAACTTGGTGAAATGTAATACAAAAATGTGTGAAAAATAATCAAATAAACGTGAGAGGATATAATAAATTAAATTAGTGTGTCCCTACAATATAGGGTTATGAAATTGTGGTGAGTATACTAGGAGTAACTGGTGACAGGGGGTGTGAATTGCTTAATATGTGCCCTTGTGATGGAAGTGATCTTAAATAAAAGAAAAATTGTTGCAAAAAATGTGATTATTGGGTGAAATTAAGTAATAATTGTGCAATATTAGACAGAATTTTATTCTTTGGTGGAAGATATGTTTGCAGTACCAATTACTGTGGGTGTGTTTGTGCTTTTGTGATGAGATATTGTGTTATTGAATATCCTCTGTGGATGTATTATATTAGCCCATCTCAAGGTATAGTTATGATTTTAGGGGGTCGTATCCCCTGCTGGATTCTACTGCGCTGCTGATTTGGTCTGGTAAGTAAATTGGTAAAAGGGGGTTTCTGGTAAGTATGTTACACTTAATTAAGTAGTTATTGTATTCATAGGTGAAATACATTTCCTGTGATGAATTTATTCCTTGGTAACTGAACTGTACATGTTGGGGGTTCTTGACGCAAAATGGTTGAATGCAGTGATTCTTTTATGAACATCATAAGAAAGGTAAATAACTGTTGTATTCATTTAAGCCTCGGGGTTGTAGGCAATCCATCAGGAGGATCATCTTGGTTTCATTTTTCAGGAGTTCGGCATCCAAGTCTCCTCTGATTCCAAGTTGGATGTGCCTCATGCCAAACACTTTTAAGCCCCTTGGATCGTTGAGATTTCTTTAAGTGCTCTTTTTTCTCCATCATTGATGTTACTTGATTTCCGTTGTTGTTTGGCTAAAAATTTGTCTAGATCTTGTGAGACCAGAGTTTTATGGACCTGGTTCTGTGGACAGATTTTTGCGTCTGGTAGAAATTTTTCTTTATTTTTGATCTGTCAAATGGTTCAGGTGTTGGGAGACATGTGTCATGTTCTATTGATGACGGAGGATATATCTCATTTCCGGATGCTAGATCCTGTAGTATTTCTAGTATTGGCTGGTCACCCTCTTCTAACACCTCCTGACTATAGGAGTCGGGAGGGGTTGTTCATATGACTTGATATACCAGATGATCTAGTGGTGTCATCTCTATTTTGTGTTTTTTGAGGAGAGAATTTTTTTAGGAGGATTTTCCTTGTGAAAAGAATGAGGTCTTTTTCTATGTCAAATCTGTCTACTTGTGAGGATGGCGAGAAGGATAAACCTCGTTTTATGATGGATTCTTGGTTTGTAGGGAGTTCTCTACTGGTTAAATTGATAATCTTCAAGAGGATGGAGATTGCGGTTGTTTTTGGGGAGTTAGGATGTATCATTCCTTGAAACGTCTCCTCTCTCTGGGTTCCTCTCTCCAATCCAGTTATTCCCGTTTTCTTCTTCTTCCCCCCCTGATCTTTCTCCAGGTTCTCTGCCTGGTTTGCGGCCTGTCTCTAAAAAATTTAACCGGGAGAATCTGTTATCAATTGTTTCATTGTCTGAAGAATCAGGTTCTGAGGTTGTATAATTAGAGGTGTTTCCACTTCTGTTTGTGTTTTGTTGGGATCTTCCTGCTCTGATGTTCCATTTAAAGATTTTGTTATTCTGGAAGTCCATTTTATCTCGTTGGAATTTCCTCTTTTTACGTTCGATCATTTCTGTCTCGTAGGTTTCAATCTCGTTTTTGTCATATTAGTTTTGAAAATTGATCTAGTGTTTCATAGTTTGAGTTTTTCCCCCAAAACAATAAATTTCTTGTGAAAGTTGATTTAGAATGATTACGTCATGTTTTACCAGAATTTTTATTAAATCTTGTGAACATTGTAGTAATGTTTTCTCCCATTCTACCTTCAGATTGTGTGAAAACAGAATGGTGTACCAGTGCAGGCTTGAGAAAAAATGAATACTACTAGAACAGTATCTTTTACAATTAAAATTTTAATTCATTAGCTGTAGTTTAAATGATGGAATTCCATATATAAAAAGTTTAAGAAATTTATGAACATACAATAATCAAATCAATAATCATCACTGTATAATTCATCAGTTGTATGGGGCATATTACCAAGCTGACATCAAAAGGTCAATGGTTTCAAGTTTACTCTCAGATGATCCCTGTGCAGGCAACAAGTGTATCCTCACATCAATGCTCACGTTTAATGTAGATCTGCTCATCAAAATGTTATTTTTCTGGTATTTACAAAGTATACATTTATTTATAAAACATTTCCCACACTGTAAGCATGGAAAAGGTCTCTCTGATGTCTAACAAGATGGCATTTATTGCTAAAACATTTCCCACATTCAGCATGGAAATGTTTTCTCACCTGTATGTACCCTCTCATGTGTAACAAGATGTGATTTATGATAAAACGATTTCCCACATTCAGAGCATGAAAATAGTTTCTCACCTGTATGTACCCTCTCATGTTTAGCTAGATTATATTTATTTGTAAAACATTTCCCACATTCAGAACATGAAAATGATTTCTCACCTGTATGTAACCGCTCATGTGTAACAAGACTGGATTTATCGCTATAACATTTCCCACTCAGAACATGAAAATGATTTATCACCTGTATGTAGTCTTTCATGTCTAACATGATGTGATTTATAAGTAAATGATTTCCCACATTCAGAACATGAAAATGGTTTCTCACCTGTATGTACCCTCTCATGTGTAACAAGATTAGATTTTGTTGTAAAACATTTCCCACATTCAGAACATGAAAATGGTTTCTCACCTGTATGTAACCTCTCATGTATAACAAGACTGGAATTATTGCTACAACATTTCCCACACTCAGAACATGAAAATGGTTTCTCACCTGTATGTATCCTCTCATGTATAACAAGACTGTATTTATCCCTATAACATTTCCCACATTCAGAGCATGAAAATGGTTTCTCACCTGTATGTACCCTCTCATGTGTAACAAGATTAGATTTTGTTGTAAAACATTTCCCACATTCAGAACATGAAAATGGTTTCTCACCTGTATGTACCCTCTCATGTATAACAAGACTGGATTTATCACTACAACATTTCCCACACTCAGAACATGAAAATAATTTATCACCTGTATGTAGTCTTTCATGTCTAACATGATGTGATTTATGAGTAAATGATTTCCCGCATTCAGAACATGAAAATGGTTTCTCACCTGTATGTACCCTCTCATGTGTAACAAGATTAGATTTTGATGTAAAACATTTCCCACATTCAGAACATGAAAATGGTTTCTCACCTGTATGTAACCTCTCATGTAGAACAAGACTGGATTTATCGCTATAACATTTCCCACACTCAGAACATGAAAATGGTTTCTCACCTGTATGTACCCTCTCATGTTTAACAAGATTAGATTTTTTTGTAAAACATTTCCCACATTCAGAACATGAAAATGGTTTCTCACCTGTATGTACGCGCTCATGTAGAACAAGACTGGATTTATCGCTATAACATTTCCCACACTCAGAACATGAAAATGGTTTCTCACCTGTATGTACCCTCTCATGTTTAACAAGATTAGATTTTTTTGTAAAACATTTCCCACATTCAGAACATGAAAATGGTTTCTCCCCTGTGTGAGGTCTCTGATGTAAAACGAAATCTGACTGACTTTTAAAACTTTTACCAAACTCAGAACTGGATGATACTGTATCATCTTTATGGTCTGTAATGTGTGTAGTAAGGTCTGAATGATCAGGAGAAGGTTCCTCATGACTAGAGGGACCAGATGACATATCTGCACTGGGAAATGTTGGGTGTGTATTGGGGATAATGGGGTTTTCTTCTGGAGAATCTTGTCTGATGTTCTTATCTTCTAGTATATAATCTGGAGACACAATGAGATCTCCCTCCGAGGTATTCCTGCTTGTGCGCCCATCTACAGGAAACAGATGAATGACAACAGACAGAATTGGTTACATTGAGAAGGAAATGTTCAGTTTAAGTGATAAAACTTCCATGAATGCTGCGCACACACTGGCCCAGAGTGACTGCTCTGACGAATAGCCCCCCCCCCCCCTCGCATGTGCCCAATGCTGGAGAGATCATTGAAAAGATATCTCCAGGGCTCAGGGTGGCTGATCTCATATGACATCAGCCACCCGCCCCCAGCACCGAGCGTCACGCTGGAATTTACATGGGAATGCCCATAAAATGCTGGGCGTTCCCATGGCCCATCACCACCAATGCCCCCAACCGAATGGAGTACAAATCGGGCCCTATGTGTACAGGCGATCTGTCAATCTGCTGTCCGCCCTTATAACCCACTGCAGGAACCGGCGGTGATTGGCAGCTGAAATGGACGGGAGTATGTAAGCGTGCCCACCCAGTTGTGACGTCGATCACAAGGGATCAGGCAGGAGGAGAGGGGAACTTGTAGGGGAGGCCCGCCGATACTGGTAAAGAAGAAAGAGACCTTATCCCCCATCCCCTCTCACCCCCCCCCCCCAGCACCTCATCTTCCCACATCACCTTGCCCCCAGTCACCTCCCCTTTCCACTCCCACCCTTTCCTACTTATTGCTCTCTCCCAGTCCCCTTCTCTCTCTCTCTCCTCCACCCCATCTGCCCCCCACCCCCCCTCTCTTCTCTTTCTCTGTCCTATCTCCTTATCTCTGCCCCTAGTCTCTCTCTCATTACCTCCTTTTCCAGGTACTATACTATAGCCACTTTGGATTGAAAGTATCATTCATCTATTTTATCAATGTAAAATAATTGGCTTCTGGCTACTGAGCTGCGTATATGCACCTCACAGGATCAGCACTACTGATGGTGGTACGGGTCTGTTCTGTCAGCATACACACGGTGGGATATGAATGCAAAAACGAGAGTTACGGTAGACCTACCTTAGGTTAACTCTTTTTCTTCGAGGTCCATGGTAACCACAGGGTGACATCGGGGATGTCTCAAAGCCGTATTTAAAGGGAGAAAATTTGCCTGAGGTGTCAGAAGAACCCGACGACCAAAGGAAGCATCCTGGGAGGTGAACGTGTCAAATGCATAGAACTTAACATAGATCTCCATTAACCGATCCGAATGAGGAAATTGGGCTGTAATCACTTTTTGAAAAAACGTCCCTAGTTTTTGCTACTGGTTCTGGCTCTTTGGAGTCAGACAATAAAACTAAACAGATTGCCTCAATGAGGGCTGGTACGTCCATAGCCTGCAATGCTGGGGTTCCCTCTGGGAAAATAGGAACCTCATCCTTGTGGTCATTATCAGCATTATCCTCATCCTCCTCCTCGTCTCCTGTTGTATCATCCTGAACTACTGGGAGTAAAGGCGCAGACAGGGGCCTAGCTGGCTGCGTTGTATTAGGAAGCAGTTTTTGCTTGGCTACTGTGGTCTGTGCTAAAGGCTGAACCGTGGTCGATAAGGTATCAACCCATGGAGGAGCGGGTTGTACCACTGGTGGTGTAACTATGGGAGGAGGACGGTGATCCACTAGGGTGCCCAACAACTGTTGTACTGCCCTGGGAGGCTCCTTAGTAGCCACCATGACAGAAGACTGGCCAGGGGGATATAGCAATTGACACACAGCCCCTCCTGAATGACGTCCTGCTCAGACAGGCCTGCAGAACAAGCCCTGCATGACAGGAGCTTGGGAGACTGTCTGAGTGCGCCCCCGTTTGGACACAGTGAGATAACCCAAATAGTGGGGGGAGTATACAATAGGTATAGCCCTGAGGGGGAACCTAGAGTGATACACAAACATATGTGACCAGAGGATAAAACCTCTGAATCTTCCTCAGAAGATATAAGAGAACACAGGGACAGAAACTAGTTACTGACAGATAGGAAAGAATAGACTGGCACTAAGTCACAGACACAATCACTACCAAAGTAGCTGGCTAAAGCAAAGTTCTGCTGCTGCACCCCAATCATCCACTGTACCCTATGGAGTAAGTGGGATGTAGGAGTCTGTGAAAGCGCTACAGTGTGTGGACGGTTTCACAGGGGAGACTGTACCTGCGCTCTAGGAGGCTCTCTCAGAGAGAGCCTTACCTGCTCCTGCGCTCCGGCCACACCGTCTAGGATGAGAAGTGTCCGGCGGTGCTAGGCTCTGGATCTCTCCCCCACCGAGTACCCCTCTTGACCGTGGTCGTGGGGGAGTTCAGACGCCGACAGGAGTGAAGGCAGAGGCAGCCCAGCCGCATCAATGTGGCTTAGTGTGAAAATAAGAATAAAAAATGAAGATAAAAGCTTCTTTGGGATAACTTATATGAGGTAATCCCTGCTGAATTTGACGGTGCTCCAGCTTCCTGCTGGCACCAAAAAAAACAACTGAGGATGGAGGCGGGGTTATAGGGGAGAGGGAGCAGGCATCCTGGGAAACTTTCAAAGCTTCGCTGATTGGTGCCACGGTCCTCTGGATCCGCCTACAACCCGATGTCACCCCATGGGAACCATGGAACCCGAGGAAAAAAATGCAATTACAGTAACCACCTGCAGAATATCTGTGGCAATTATTATTATAGTGGGAAATATGTACACATAATATGTTTTTATAATTTACTTTTTAATACTAATAAAGTGATCTATACTTCGGTTATAGGGCTCTCTTACTTGTTATTTTATTTGTGTCTAATTAAGTTATACAGAATACCTATTGGGAGCTGCAATAGACTTAAGTCGTCTTGTAATGATCTGGTTAGACAGCATTCATTTTGATTGATTAATATATTTTTAATGTAAAGTATTAACACTTGATTGTCATGATTATCCTTTTCACCCAGAGAGTGTGAGGAGGAGACTGGTCAGATCTCTGGGCTGGTAACACACAGTGACATGATGTGAGAGCAGGAATATAATGGGGGCTGATGGCTCCTGATTTCTGAGATAGCTGTATTAACAGAACAAGGAAAATACTGTATGCAATAAGTGATTATTCCTCACCTGTGTTGATATCTGTAGGGATTTCCTCCTTCTTACACTGCTGATCATCCCTCATATATGTTTCTTCTGTCTCTATATCTTCTTTTTGATCAGACACATAAGACTCTTCCCTTATCTTCATATCCGTCACATAAGTCTCTTCTTCCTCTGTGTCTTCTGCCTTAATGTCAGTCACATACGTCTCTTCTTCTCCCTTTATTTCTTCAACCTTAATATCAGACATATCGGGGGAAATTTACTAAAGGAAATTTGTAAAAAAAATAGGTGTATTTGTATCCAGAAATACACTTATTTTTGACATTTACTATCCCGAAAATACGGCAATTCGTATTCGTAGTGATAGCACATCAATACGACTACGAATTGCCGTATTTTCGGGATAGTAAATGTCAAAAATAAGTGTATTTCTGGATACAAATACACCTATTTTTTTACAAATTTCCTTTAGTAAATTTCCCCCATCATCACAATGAACCTACAAATAAATATCACATAAATAATGTCTGACAGTATTGAGCTTACATAGTAGATTATTGATGTAGAACACACACACACACACACACACACACCTGTTGCAATTCATATAGTGACAGACTTTGGTATATTGGGGAGACCCTTATTCCCACCTACCTGATCCTCCTGTGGGGTCCTGTGCATCTCCTCTGTATAATCCTGGGAATACAGAGGACGGGGACATCTCTCTGGGGTATCTCTGTTACTGGGCCCATCTGTAGGAGACACAGTGACTGAGGACATGGTATATATGTGATTATCCTGGGAATACAGAGGACAGGGACATCTCTCTGGGGTATCTCTGTTACTGGGCCCATCTGTAGGAGACACGCAGTGACTGAGGACATGGTATATATGTGATTATCCTGGGAGGGAATACAGAGGACGGGGACATCTCTCTGGGGTATCTCTGTTACTGGACCCATCTGTAGGAGACACACAGTGACTGAGGACATGGTATATATGTGATTATCCTGGGAATACAGAGGACGGGGACATCTCTCTGGGGTATCTCTGTTACTGGGCCCATCTGCAGGAGACACACAGTGACTGAGGACATGGTATATATGTGATTATTCTGGGAATACAGAGGACGGGGACATCTCTCTGGGGTATCTCTGTTACTGGGCCCATCTGTAGGAGACACACAGTGACTGAGGACATGGTATATATGTGATTATCCTGGGAATACAGAGGACGGGGACATCTCTCTGGGGTATCTCTGTTACTGGGCCCATCTGTAGGAGACACGCAGTGACTGAGGACATGGTATATATGTGATTATCCTGGGAATACAGAGGACAGGGACATCTCTCTGGGGTATCTCTGTTACTGGCACCATCTGCAGGAGACACACAGTGACTGAGGACATGGTGTATATGTGATTATCCTGGGAATACAGAGGACGGGGACATCTCTCTGGGGTATCTCTGTTACCGGGCCCATCTGTAGGAGACACGCAGTGACTGAGGACATGGTATATATGTGATTATCCTGGGAATACAGAGGACGGGGACATCTCTCTGGGGTATCTCTGTTACTGGGCCCATCTGTAGGAGACACGCAGTGACTGAGGACATGGTATATATGTGATTATCCTGGGAATACAGAGGACGGGGACATCTCTCTGGGGTATCTCTGTTACTGGGCCCATCTGTAGGAGACACGCAGTGACTGAGGACATGGTATATATGTGATTATCCTGGGAATACAGAGGACAGGGACATCTCTCTGGGGTATCTCTGTTACTGGCACCATCTGCAGGAGACACACAGTGACTGAGGACATGGTATATATGTGATTATCCTGGGAATACAGAGGACGGGGACATCTCTCTGGGGTATCTCTGTTACCGGGCCCATCTGTAGGAGACACGCAGTGACTGAGGACATGGTATATATGTGATTATCCTGGGAATACAGAGGACGGGGACATCTCTCTGGGGTATCTCTGTTACTGGGCCCATCTGTAGTAGACACGCAGTGACTGAGGACATGGTATATATGTGATTATCCTGGGAATACAGAGGACGGGGACATCTCTCTGGGGTATCTCTGTTACTGGGCCCATCTGCAGGAGACACACAGTGACTGAATTTTTGGTACTCTTTACCTAGAAGGGCGCCAGCGATGTTCATCGCGATTGTCGGGTGTAAAATTGCGCTCATCGCGGTGATTGAGGCATCGCGGGTACTATTTGCGGGGCAAGATCACCGCGATGACCGCGATGCCTCAACTTTCTAATCGGCAGCATGTAAAATCGTGGTGATTGAGGCATCGCGGGTGTTATTTTGGTGGACAAGATGCCCGCGATGCCCGCGATCACCGCGATGGCAGTGATTCCTCAACTTTTTCGTCGGCCCCATTGCAAAATCGCGGTGATTGAGGCATCGCGGGTGTTATTTTGTGCACAAGATGCCCGCGATGCCCGCGATTTCGCGCCACTCACATCTGTAATGGGTTCAAATGACCCTTTAATGACCCTAATTCTGCATGGTAACATCTGTAATAGGTGGAATGGCCCTTAGTCTGCCTAGCTACATCTGCCCTAGGTCCGTCTGCCTAGTTACTCATTTTGACACCATCCTCCTGTCTGAGGCCAACCCCCTGTGTCTGCATAGTGACAGATGTTTATAGGACAATAACAACAAAGGGTACATCCCACTGCCTCAGACCGGCCCCCTGTGACAGTTTAAAAGAGCTTGATTTTGTGGGGAATTTTGTTGGTTGAGAGGAGCTGTGGTTTGAGAGAGAGAGATTTGCGTTTTGATTGATTATTACTGATTCCTGAGAGCCTGCTGCTGATTCCAGTGTTGCTGCTGCTGTTCATTCTGCTGCTGAGTCACCGTGATTCCAGAGACTGTGCTGCTGTTTCTATTGGTGACTGAGGCCCTGCTGCTAATTCGGCCTTCTGCTGTTTCTGCTGTTCCTGTCATGGCCATGGCATCTGGATCTGGAGTGACCATGTACTCCCTGCCTCAGACGGAGGCGGAGGCTATCCGATTCCTCCAATCGCATCACCTGTTGCCCAAGGAAGCTACCTGCGGCAATGGGCATGCCATGAAGCTCAGCGAGAAGGAGGTGATGTGGCGCTGCCACGTGAGAGCCTGCCGCCAGAAGATCAGTCTCCGCGCTGGCCTCTTCATTCCTGGGTGCCGGATGTCGTTTGTGAACATCATCAGGTTCATCTTCAACTGGTCCGAGGAGTTGACTTCCGGTGACTACTGTGAGCGGCACCTTGGCATCTCCCCCAAGACAACGGTGCTGTACAATAAGTACATGAGGGAGGCGTGCCTCATGGACTTGATGGCTCAGCCCCAGCGCCGCATTGGAGGGCCCGACAAAATTGTCGAGGTCGACGAGACTCTGTTTGTCCGCCGCAAGTCCCATGTTGGCCGTGTGCTACCCCAACAGTGGGTGTTTGGGGGCATCTGCCGGGAAACTGGGCAGTGCTTTGCCACAAAAGTGGCCACCCGGGACGCCCCCACTTTATTGGCTGCCATTGTGGAGCATGTGGAGCCGGGCACCACCATCTACAGCGATTGCTGGAGGGCCTATAACACAGAACAGCTGGAGGCGGCAGGCTTCCAGCACGCTCAAGTTAATCATAGGTATAACTTTGTTGACCCCACAACAGGGGTGCACACCCAGAACATTGAGCGCATGTGGGGGGCGGCGAAATGGCGCAATAAACGCCACCGGGGTACTGCCAGACATTTGCTGGAAGGCTATCTACAAGAATTCATGTGGAGAAAGAGCATTGGTATGAACCAAACTTTTGAGCGTATTTTACACGCCTTAACATTGTTAGAGAAAGATGACTGAAAAACTATGGACTTTAAACTTGTAAAGCTGTTTTTTTTATGCTACTGTTTGTTTGCATTTCAATGTTATCTATTTTTTATTCAAGTAAATTACTACCTTTTATTCAAACTTGTCTTTACTGAGTCAGTTGAGTGATTTTGCATGTATGAGTGAATTTGCACACACACCTGAATTAGGCCCATTTCCTGCTCTCACCCCCAAAAAAGTAGTTAGATTCCCTGGTATCTTAAGCAGTGTTCACCCATAATGTTGCACCCCTTAGCCATATTTTGTCCCTGTAATTAATCATGTATCACCCCCTTAGCCGTATTGGGTCCCTGTAATAGTTCATGAATCATCCCTAGCTGTATTGGGGCCCTGTAATTTTTTGCTAACTGTACATTTGGCCCAAATCATTTGCTGACTCCTCTCACACTGCTTATGTGTGACAGAGGATCACAGCAATCTCATTTTATATATCACCCCTTGCCTTATAGTGGCCCTGTAATTATTGTCCTGTAATTATTGCCCCCCTCGAAATTACACCTGCTGTCACCTCTCACACTGTTTCTGTGTGACAGAGGTTCACAGAAATGTGATTCCATCATCATTTTAGGCCAGTTAACATTGAAATCGCGGTCATCGCGGGCATCTCGGGCATTGAGCTGTGTAATGTACACCACAATGCCCGGGATGCCCGCGATGACCGCAATTTCATGCACTTTTAGCACTAGTAAAGTAACATTTAAATCGCGGTCATCGCGGGTATTGAGCTGTGCATTGTACACCTCAATGCCCGCGATTCCCGCGATGCCCGCGATTTCATCCAGTAATGTCACTCAAACTGAAAAAATGCATGTAGGGAAGGCAGGAAGTGTCCCAGCATGCATTTCACTCACTACAGAGCGCGCAATCGCTTCCACACCCTGCCCCTGAGCACATGTAAGTGGCCTGTGGCGTTTTTGGGTAAATTTTGGGGGGGGGGGGGGAGAGGGGGACAGGGGGGGAGAGGAGGGGGGGAGAGGGGGGGAGAGGGAGGGGGGGAGAGGGGGGAGGGGGTGGGAGGGGGCAGATGGCTTGTGTGGAAGAAGGGTAGAAGGGGGTCCCAGTGGCAGTTGGAGGGGTGTGGATCATTGGAACTAATGTCATTTGGTCGACCCCAGTAGGTCGAATGTGTGAAAAGGTTGACATGGGTTTATGTCGACCTTCCGACTATGTCGACTGCCATTAGGTCGACTGGGGTTAGGTCGAATTGCTCTTTTTGGGGGTTTTTTGGCCGAAATGTCAACAGTGTTGACATGGACACTGTTGACATAGTGAATCGGACCCTCGCATCGCTCGCTTTGCTCGCCACATCTTTAATAACCTCCTCCACGCCCTAGTGGATGGTAGGGCATGAACCACTGCCTGTCGGCACATGTCAGCACCAAAAAAAACCAAAAAGAGCAATTCCACCTAAGCCCAGTCGACCTAATGGCAGTCGACATAAACCCATGTCAACCTTTTCACACATTCGACCTAGTGGGGTCGACCAAATGACATTCGAACTAATGTCATTCGATAAAATGACCGCATCCCATATTATCAGTGAGTGACTTATGTTGCTATATGGTATTGCACATAGCAACCAATGTAAGTCTGTTAAAATTACAGTGGATAACACTGGTTGCTATGCGAAATAGCGCATAGCAACATACGTCACCTGCATATATTATGTTTGTGACAATTGTTGCTATGCACGCTTGCACATAGCAACCAGCATTTTACACTGTGAATTAACATTAAAACGGTGGTTGCTATGTGTAAAAAGCCATAGCAACATATGTCACCGACTGATAATCAGTGGGTGACATATGTTGCTATCGCTTTTTACACATAGCAACCACCGTTTTTAACAGCGCTTGCGATGTGCACTAGCACATGGCAATGTACGTCACCATATTATCAGTGAGTGACTTATGTTGCTATATGGTATTGCACATAGCAACCAATGTAAGTCTGTTAAAATTACAGTGGATAACACTGGTTGCTATGCGAAATAGCGCATAGCAACATACGTCACCTGCATATATTATGTTTGTGACAATTGTTGCTATGCACGCTTGCACATAGCAACCAGCATTTTACACTGTGAATTAACATTAAAACGGTGGTTGCTATGTGTAAAAAGCCATAGCAACATATGTCACCGACTGATAATCAGTGGGTGACATATGTTGCTATCGCTTTTTACACATAGCAACCACCGTTTTTAACAGCGCTTGCGATGTGCACTAGCACATGGCAATGTACGTCACCATATTATCAGTGAGTGACTTATGTTGCTATATGGTATTGCACATAGCAACCAATGTAAGTCTGTTAAAATTACAGTGGATAACACTGGTTGCTATGCTAAATAGCGCATAGCAACATACGTCACCTGCATATATTATGTTTGTGACAATTGTTGCTATGCACGCTTGCACATAGCAACCAGCATTTTACACTGAATTAACATTGAAACGGTGGTTGTTATGTGTAAAAAGCCATAGCAACATATGTCACAAACTGATAATCAGTGGGTGACATATGTTGCTATCGCTTTTTACACATAGAAACCACCGTTTTTAACAGCGCTTGCGATGTGCACTAGCACATGGCAATGTACGTCACCATATTATCAGTGAGTGACTTATGTTGCTATATGGTATTGCACATAGCAACCAATGTAAGTCTGTTAAAATTACAGTGGATAACACTGGTTGCTATGCGAAATAGCGCATAGCAACATACGTCACCTGCATATATTATGTTTGTGACAATTGTTGCTATGCACGCTTGCACATAGCAACCAGCATTTTACACTGTGAATTAACATTGAAACGGTGGTTGCTATGTGTAAAAAGCCATAGCAACATATGTCACCGACTGATAATCAGTGGATTTCTATGTCATTGGATTTTGATTAATGATGTTTTTTTTATTTTTTTGGGGAATTGAAGTTGCTGTAATCGGTGGAATTGAAGAACAAAAAAAATAAAAATAAACGCCGTTATCCCCCGAATAAGGTAAGTCGTGCTTAAATTGTTCTTCTAATTAATTTGTAAATGTAACCCAAATGCCTTTTTTTTCCCAGGGTACCACCCCCACTATCCACGCGCACCCGAAGCGTGGCGAGCGCAGCGAGCCCCGCGAGGGGCGGCGGTACGCGTCCTCCGACCTTTTCATGCCCTACTATCCACGTCGGCGTGGAGTTGAGAATATAATAGTGTTGCGAGCGCAGCGAGCCACCGAGCCCGAAGCGTGGCGAGCGCAGCGAGCCCCGCGTGGGGACGCGGATACCTTTACAGGTAAACGCGTCCCTTCAACGGCTTCACTGGTAACTGTGCTCGTATTGCAGTGAAGCCCGCGAAGGGACGCGCTTACCTGTGAAGGTATCTGCGTGCGCTCGCCACGCTTCGGGCTCGGTGGCTCGCTGCGCTCGCCACACTATTCTATTCTCAACTCCACGCCGACGTGGATAGTAGGGCATGAAAAGGTCGGAGGACGCGTACCGCCGCCGCTCGCCACGCTTCGGATGCGCGTGGATAGTGGGGGTGGTAGACTAGCAAATGTGAATGATTTTTGGTGAAAATGGAATCGCCTCACATCAGATGCCATGGGAGTTGTGCCATTTGATGTGATGCGATACCATTTTGACATACCGTATAGACATCAATTACTTATAGATGGTTTTGTTTGTGTTTTTGTTTTACAGCAATGTCTCAGCGAGAACTGTCAAACGGTTTCATGGCGAAGGTCATTGATTTGTATAAGGAGAATAGGTGCCTCTGGGAGATGAAACATCCGGATTACTACAACAAGGCGAAGAGGAATGAGGCGTATCGGAAAATGGTGGCTCTTGTACGCAAACGGGTACCTAATGCAGACGTCGCCTGGGTACAGAAGAGGATGACGAATATGCGGACAGTTATGGTGAAGGAGTTGAATCGAGTACGGCAGTCTCAGAGTTCCGGAGCCGATGCTGATGACGTCTACGTGCCGAAATTATGGTACTACGAGCGGATGAAGTTCATCTTGGAGCAGAGAGAACAGAGTGGAACAGGGGGAACGGATACGGAGGACACCTCTTCGTCCGTTGCAGCGGAGAGTGTGGACGTTGTAAGTATTTCCTGACAAATGTCTTGCATGTAAGTGACTGTGAAATGTCATGTTATAACCATTTTCCCTTTTTTTCCCCTTTCTAGAAAGTTCCCCCTGAGACAGAGCAGGAGCCTGTGGCAGTTGCAGAGGGGGACAGTACTCCAATGACGGAGAGCACTGCACCTGCTATCCCGAGGAGGCGTCCCAGAAGACAGCTGTCCAGGACTGCTCGTAATGTCCAAGGGCATTCTAGCACGTCGGCACCGGAGGCACCTCAAATTCCCCTTGACGATTTCCAAATTTTTAGTAATAACCTTGCCGTGGAAATGCGGGGCATGGCGCCAGACCAGCTCCATGAGTGTAAGAGGTTGGTATATAGCGTTATAATGCGTGCATCAGAGAGAAGTCTCTCTAGTGCATGCAATATAGAGCCATCTGCCAACGTCGTATGGCAAGCAGCCCAAATGCCCAATTACCCCTATCACTACCCTTCGTACAGTGCGTCGGGTTATGCTCCGCCTCCTCCTGCCCCTTTTATGTACGCGCCGAGGCCCCCTTTGCCACCAGTCACAGACCCTTCGTCTTTGCCTGGGACTATTTCAAGTGCTCTGTTGAGCACACAAAGTCCCCTCCCAGGTGAAGAGCGCCATTAATTAGTGATTTGATTTTAATTGGTTTTTAAATTATTGTGCCTTGCAGCAATGCCCTTGTTCCACTCTGTTTGTTATTTGCTCCATGATGAACTTTGTTGCTCGTAGGCCATAATTTCGGTTACTGATGGTCGCAGTATCGGACTCCTGGACTTTGAGCTGTCCGTACTTGTTTTGCACCTTCACCATGGACTGTTCCGCATATTTGCATTTTCTTCTGTACCCAGTGCATGTTTGCATTAGGGTGCCTTTTTGCGTATTGAGCCCCATTTTTTGTATGCCTCATTCCGATTTGCCTTGTTGTAATCCAGTTCCTCCCAAGAGGCATCTATTCTCCTATACTTTCAATGACCTTCGCCCAGACCTTCCCCCCCCCCCCCCACCATTCTTTAAAAAAAAAAAAAAAAATTATTTTATACTAAATTAAAAAAATAATATATTTTATTAAAAAATAAAAAAATAAGTCAGAATTTGAAATTCTTAACCTGTGTCGTGTCTTATTTCATTGTCTTATAATTAAGGAATGCCAATTAATTTGATGTGTTTTTTTATTGTATTTTGTTGATTTTTTGCGCACCCATCGCGGTGATTGCAGGCACATGACGGCCGTGGTCACCCGTGATGCAACCGGCCGCCATGTCCCCGCAATCACGGTGATATGTGCGCAGTTTGCCATGTAATTTGATGTGTTTTTTTATTGTATTTTGGTGCTTTTTTGCGCACCCATCGCGGTGATTGCAGGCACATGACGGCCGTGGTCACCCGTGATGCAAACGGACGCCATGTGCCCGCAATCACGGCAATATGTGCGCGGTTTGCCATGTAATTTGATGTGTTTTTTTATTGAATTTTTTTGCTTTTTGCGCAACTATCGCGGTGATTGCAGGCACATGACGGCCATGGTCACCCATGATGCAACCAGCCGCCATGTGCCCGCAATCACCGCGATATCTGCGCAGTTTTAATGTTAAATCACCGCGATATGTGCGCGTTTTTACTGTAAAATCACCGCAACAGGTGTGCGGTTTGATTGTTATCTATGACATTTAAGTGTTAGGTGGAATTTTCATGTATTTTTGTATTTTTCACACTTTTTCAATTGAGGGATGCCATGCCATTTGCTGTGTTTTTCATTTTTTTCACTTGTCTTTTTTCCACAGCCAGAAATCGCGGTCATCGCGGGTACATTATTGTGCGCCCGCGATGCCAACGACATCGCGATGACCGCGATGATTGATCAATCGCGGTCATCGCGGGTACATTGTTGTCCACTCGCGATGCTAGCGACATCGCGACCGACGCGATGATTGATCGCGTCGTTAGCATCGCGGGTGGCCAATAATGTACCCGCGACGACCGCGATGGGCGCCGTTCTAGGTAATTTTTATTGAATTTTAAAGGAGTACACCTATACCAAAAACAAGGCTAAGGGTAGACATTTAAGACATAGGGGATATGCAACATTCCAGCATCAAATGGTAATACAGATTGTGAAAAGATATACAGTACATTGGGATCAGGATATGTAAATTACTACCGATACAAGTAAATAAGAGCCCAACTACCCGAAGGCGCCATTCGGGGTTTTTTAGACAAATATAAACAAGTGTATGTGATGATAGAGGATGTGGATATTAAAGAGTATAAAGCCACCCTGAATTGAGCTGACCTAGAATAATAGCATATCCGGTTAGAGTAAAAAAAAAAAATCAATGACTGTCTACCTATTTAAGTAAAAATGAACAAAACCCAAATTAAACCTTCCCATAACTACCCCAAAACAAACCTCCCCATAACCCCCCACCGTGTATAACCTTAACCCCCCCTAGACCTATACTAAGCTACTATATACTAATCTAAAACCACCTCCCTCCCACCCTCCCTCTCTCTCTCCCATGTATGGATAACAGACAAATGGACTGTATGGGGCAATGACCCAGTATCCGTTAAATATATATACCCAAAATTTACAGACAAACTTGCATTATAGAAATTAGCCACAGCAAAGAGTGTGAAATGTACACAGCATAAGGACAAATAAATAACAGGATAGATAGATATATATATATATATATATATATATATATATATATATATATATATATATATATATATATATATATATATATATATATATATATATATATATATATATATATATATATATATATATATATATATATATATATATATGACAGTAAGGTAAATATATAAAAAAAAATATGAATAGTCAAAAATATTAATCCGGCCAACTCTCTATTTCTAATAGGGCCTACACACATCCCGATTTTGGCCAGAGATATAGCATGCCAGATTTAGCATAGCAGATTTCCTTTGAGCACAAAATCATCTATATTGCTTAGAACGTGCAAAATGTGTCAACGATATGCCTCAGCGATTCTGCTTAGCGATTTAAGCATGCCAGATTCTTCTTGGGCTCAGGGAGTGTCCAGATGAGCAAAATCGGTGGTCACTTGAGCACAAAAAAAAAGACACCACACAAAAGGCGCCCGATATGCAGGGTCTTGCTAAACGATTTTGCTAGATTGATGGGACATGCTCATTCTTCATCTTATGGGGCCTACACACATGCCGATTTTGTGCCATTTTCTAAGCGATTTAGCAAGGTCGCTTAGAAACTAAGCATACATCGGTGTGTGTGTGTGGGGGCTAAACCGATATAGATGCGCGGCCCCGCGCGTCTAAATTGCATTAAGATGAAGAATGAGCATGTCCCATCAATCTAGCAAAATCGTTTAGCAAGACCCTGCATATCGGGCGGCTTTTGTGTGGTGTCTTTTTTTTGTGCTCAAGTGACCACCGATTTTGCTCATCTGGACACTCCCTGAGCCCAAGAAGAATCTGGCATGCTTAAATCGCCAAGCAGAATCGCTGAGGCATATCGTTGACACATTTTGCACGTTCTAAGCAATATAGATGATTTTGTGCTCAAAGGAAATCTGCTATGCTAAATCTGGCATGCTATATCTCTGGCCAAAATCGGGATGTGTGTAGGCCCTATTAATGCGATTTAGACGCGCGGGGCCGCGCATCTATATCGGTTTAGCCCCCACACACACACCGATGTATGCTTAGTTTCTAAGCGACCTTGCTAAATCGCTTAGAAAATGGCACAAAATCGGCATGTGTGTAGGCCCCATTAATGTAGCAAAATTAACTCAGTGTGCCTTTAACCACCCACCCACCCAATTTAAGGAGAATAGCAATGTGGATCGACTGGGGCGGTGGACCCATGGTATTAGGTGGGGCAAACCTATTTCTCTCATAACCAGCAGGCGCGAGAAGTTTAATATTACCCCTGTTATACAAAAAAAAAAAAAAACTCAGAATACAAACATATGAATAGCATAATAGGAAAAAGCACATTAGAAGGAAATACGTGTCAGACCGGCCAGGTTCTTAATAACAGCAGAGTCAAGCACGCATATCCTCTCCTAATCTGGCCAGCATTCGGCATCATTGAAGGAAGAAGGTAGAAAGAGTTTTGGCGGTGAAAAAAAGAGGGGTTTTCAGGCAAGTCATACAATAGAAGAAATGTTCAGGATCAGGACAGCAATTAAACTGTGCTGTATGCAGATTCATAAAGAAATATATAACTGAGGTGTGAACTGGCATAGGGATGACAGATGCCACCGGTGTAGAGGATACAGGCATATTGCCCTCCACAGTGGAGCAGTGCATGGCCAAAGCATTGTCCAGTGCAGGAGCAGGCAAGGCCAAAGGGTCAATAAGCACAGGTAAATCTGGATCGCGCGGTTCAATGTTATAGGTAGAAACTGGGACATTCCCTCGCATATCATCTAGCTGGCGAAGCAGTCTGACAGTAGATCCATGAATTGCTCCTAGTATTTGTTGTAGAGATTGTTCCATGGTCATGTATAGAAATCGCACGTATCAGGATTTATGGGACTATCCAAAAAGCAAACTGGCAGCAATAGGATAAACCCAATATAAAATGATGGCGGCTAGCACGCCACCAAGTGTAGGACAGTGCCAGTATAATGTGTTTCAGGATGTATGTAACTCAGGGAGTCCAAAGGCAGAACACTGTTAGCAGTGTCTTGACCAAGTATCCAAACAGGTACAATGTTGCCGGCCCACCAAGTGTACCGCATCAGGCACTACTCACTGCTGCAGAACCGTCAGACAGCCTCACTGAAATGTGTTGTATACAGCAGCAAACAGGGAGCTCCAAGTCACTCCGGCACCAGCCAGCCGTCACAAGGTTCAAAGAGCCCCCAACAGGTGTCTCAGTCCAGCGAACGGGCAAGTGGGGCAAGAACGCGCACCACCCCGACACTCAGGAGCAGGGCGCCGTGTGGAGCGAATCAGAGCTGGAGCGCAGCAACCCGGCTCGTATTTTCAGCTGGATTCCTTAGGCCACAAGATGGCGCATGTGCAGGCCAGGGTCACAGTCTTTGACCAGCGCGACAACAGAGCTTCTCCTCAGAGTCCCCTAATGTCGGAGCTCCTGCGGGCAGACAGAAATATGCCTGGCAGCTTCCCCCACTTCTGCAGGGATTTTAAGGCAAGTGAGCCCCCTCAGGATATTAAAACAGGATATTATAAGCAGAGAGCTGGTGCAAGTAGCTGCTTCTAGATGGCCGCCGAAGCCACGCCCCCCACAGTGACTGAATTTATTGTACATGTGGATTAGCAGATGAAGTGTGTATATAGGGGGCCCCATACCTGCTCTCCCCTGTACAATAACAAAGTCTCCTCTTACCCAGTGATGTGAGGGGCCGGTGATTCTCCATCATAACATTCCTGCACAGACCCTTGTGTTCCTCTATATACTCCTCCTCCTGCATAGAGAGATAGACAGTGACATCCTGACACCTTCTAGGAAACCGACACACACAGTGATACAGTCATCACCCAGACACATCCCCCGGTGTTACTGTATAATGCCCCATTCCCAGCAGTCACTTCTCCGGTCACATCCCCCGGTGTTACTGTATAATGCCCCATTCCCAGCAGTCACCTCTCCGGCCACATCCCCTGGTGTTACGGTATAATGCCCCATTCCCAGCAGTCACCTCTCTGGTCACATCCCCCGGTGTTACTCTATAATGTCCCATTCCTAGCAGTCACCTCTCCGGTCACATCCCCTGGTGTTACTGTATACTGTCCCATTCCCAGCAGTCACCTCTCCGGTCACATCCCCCGGTGTTACTGTATAATGTCCCATTCCCAGCAGTCACCTCTCCGGTCACATCCCCCGGTGTTACTGTATAATGTCCCATTCCCAGCAGTCACTTCTCCGGTCACATCCCCCGGTGTTACTGTATAATGTCCCATTCCCAGCAGTCACCTCTCCGGTCACATCCCCTGATGTTACTGTATAATGTCCCATTCCCAGCAGTCACCTCTCCGGTCACCTACCCCGGTGTTACTGTATAATGTCCCATTCCCAGCAGTCACCTCTCCGGTCACATCCTCCAGTGTTACTGTATAATGCCCCATTCCCAGCAGTCACCTCTCCGGTCAGCAGCTGGATGATCTTGTTGGTGAGTTCCAGGATCTTCTGCTCCTTGTCTCTCCCATGTGTCAGTGAGTGAGGTGGAGGCACAGTGATGAGGCTCTGGGTCCTGCTCAGTTCTCCTGACACACAGGGATGGCAACTCGGTGTCTCATGGTCACTGGATGTCTTCTTCACTACTACGTAACCCTGTGTATTGGAAAATACACTATCACTGCATACACTCCCAGTACCCTCTCTTATTGCTATGTGATGTCACCTCCAAGATCCACTAGTCAAGTCACTGTAGTATTAATAGATTAGTGATATCAGTGACACTCTCAGATCCCCTCACCTCCATAGTGATGTCCCTGTATTATTACTATAGATATAAGTGATGTCACAGTGACGCTACCAGATCCCCTCACCTCCCCAGTCACGTCCCTGTATTATTACTATAGATATAAGTGATGTCACAGTGACGCTCCCAGATCCCCTCATCTCCCCAGTCACGTCCCTGTATTATTACTATAGATATAAGTGATGTCACAGTGACACTTCCAGATCCCCTCACCTCCCCAGTCACGTCCCTGTATTATTACTATAGATATAAGTGATGTCACAGTGACACTCCCAGGTCCCCTCACCTCCCCAGTCATGTCCCTGTATTATTACTATAGATATAAGTGATGTCACAGTGACGCTCCCAGATCCCCTCACCTCCCCAGTCACGTCCCTGTAATATTACTATAGATATAAGTGACGTCACCGTGACGCTCCCAGATCCCCTCACCTCCCTGAATTATTACTATAGATATAAGTGATGTCACAGTGACGCTCCCAGATCCCCTCACCTCCCCAGTCACGTCCCTGTATTATTGCTATAGATATAGGTGATGTCACAGTGACGCTCCCAGATCCCCTCACCTCCCCAGTCAGCAGGTAGATGATCTCCAGGGTGATATTTAGAATCCTCTCAGTCATGTGACTCTGGTCCTTGTCCATTCTCGGGGAATCAGTGACGTGTCTCACCCTCACGTGATGTCTAGTAAATACTCCGTTTCCTCACTGCTCCGTTGTCTAGGTGTTAATATAATTACAATAAACACCACACAGTACACATGTAACATATTAGGTAAAGGTGCCCATACACTAGTCCGATTTGGGCCAATTTCCCCCGATCCCAATGGAACGGGCCGAGAAATCAAATGTGTTTGACGTCCGCCTTGGGTCCGATTCGTATCGGACCTGAGCAGGTCGTCGGACCGGTTGCCCACCCGGCGACTCTGCCCCCCTCCTGGTGGTGGGGAATGGGGTCACATGGGATACATCGCATGTGAAAGGACAGTATGTGATGCATCGTATGCAGGTCCCAGGTGGCTCGGAGGGGGTCGCATGGCCATACACTGCTGCGATACATCCCAGTAGTGTATGGCCACCATAAGAGAAATCCACACAGAGGCACAACAGCTGCCTCTAATGTTTCCGCATATATATATATATATATATATATATATATATATATATATATATATATATATATATATATATATATATATATATATATATATATATATATACACACACACACACACACACACACACATCATACAGAGAACAATGGGCACATGTACAGTATAAGAACTATAGAATACCACAATGTCCATTGTAGTACATGGTTATCTCAAAATAATGGTAATGGGGCACCAAAGGCTGCTCACCCTGTATAATCATCATACTACTACTACTATTAAGAAGATATCAGTGACTAAAAACAGTGAAAAAATGTACATCTAGTTAATTTAAGTTTTGTAACAGGACAGAAAGCTGCTCCCTGATAATAATAATAAAAAAAAAAAAAATTAAAAAGAGGCTGCTCAACTATAAAATGATACCACCACACTAGAGTCTGCTCCCTCTGTATACTATTTGTAACATTACACAACAGGCTGCAGGTATAGCATTTGTAACAGGATGCCACAGTCCGCTCCCCCTGTATAACAAGGACACCTCAGGCTGCTCCTTGTATTACAGGACACCACAGGCTGCTCCCCCTGTACTACAGGACATCACAGGCTGCTCCCCCTGTATTACAGGACACTATTGGTTGCTCCCCCTGTATAACAGGACACCACAGGCCGCTCCACCTGTATAACAGGACACCACATGCTGCTCCCCCCTGTATAACAGGACACCACAGGCTGCTCCCCCTGTATAATAACACCAGGGCAGCACAATACCATCACCTGCTGCCAGATACATCAATGTCTTCTCTCGGTCCCCCGTAACTTAATCACCGTGGCTGCTGGAAGTGAGAGGCCTCAGGTAAGATCAGCAGCGCTGCCCCAGCAGGAAGCCGAGATGCTGCTGCTACACTGAACGCGGGAATTAGTCTTCGGTAAAATGGCCGCCGCTCTCTCACACAGGGGACATTCTTTATAGTGCCTTACTAAGCGTCGTATTTACATCACGGAATCTATCCACTACCGGTGACCTCACATCACAGAACTCTACATTCTCTCAATGCAATTACTGCTTCTACCAGTCCGGCAGTGATGTCTCATTGTGTGTCCTCATACAGCGGCAGCCATTTTGTTGTGGTTTGTACCCAGCTCCCAGACTTCCCAGCGGCTGTAGCCAAAGTGTATTTCCTGTGTGGGGCAGAGTAGGAGGAGCTGTGTTACCAGGGAAACGTCCCTTCCTGGTGCGCATGGCAGGCAGGAGGGAGAGTGCTGCAGCTGGCACCAGGTGACCCCAGGTATTATACTGCTAGTAACAGCATAGTAGTGATTGCTGGGTGTGAGCCATAAGGGCACTTACAGGGGAGCTGCTGTTCTACTCACACAGGCTGCAGTATAATACCAGGTGTCAGAGCCGATACAAGGTTTCTTGGCACCCAAAGAAAAACTCTCTATCTCTCTCTGCGGTCCCTCTCTCTATCTCTGCGATCCCTCTCTCTCTGCGGTCCCTCTCTCTGCGGTCCCTCACTCTATCTCTCTCTGCGGTCCCTCACTCTATCTCTCTCTGCGGTCCCTCTCTCTATCTCTGCGATCCCTCTCTATCTCTCTCTGTGTTCCCTCTCTCTATCTCTGCGATCCCTCTCTCTATCTCTCTCTGCGGTCCCTCTCTATCTCTCTCTGTGTTCCCTCTCTCTATCTCTGCGATCCCTCTCTCTCTGCGGTCCCTCTCTCTCTGCGGTCCCTCACTCTATCTCTCTCTGCGGTCCCTCTCTCTATCTCTGCGATCCCTCTCTATCTCTCTCTGCGGTCCCTCTCTCTCTGCGATCCCTCTCTCTATCTCTCTCTGCGGTCCCTCTCTATCTCTCTCTGTGTTCCCTCTCTCTATCTCTGCGATCCCTCTCTCTCTGCGGTCCCTCTCTCTCTGCGGTCCCTCTCTCTATCTCTCTCTGCGGTCCCTCTCTCTCTCTCTCTGCGGTCCCTCTCTATCTCTCTCTGCGGTCCCTCTCTCTCTCTCTGTGATCCCCCTCTCTCTGCGATCGCTCTCTCTATCTCTCTCTGTGTTCCCTCTCTCTATCTCTCTCTGTGTTCTCTCTCTCTGTCTCTCTCTGTGTTCCCTCTCTCTATCTCTCTCTTTTGGTCCCACCCCTTTTGTAGGGCTGCCTGCTTTCCCAGATTCCCATGGCTGGTTTTCCATCCCAATCCACCCCTGATGTCAACACAGTCAACATAAACACTAAAACGTACCACTGCGCCCCCACCGCATGGATCACTGCGCTCACCATGCTTCGGGCACGGTGCCTCCCTAAGCTCGGCACACTATTCTATTCTCCCACCATGCCATTCTATTCTCCCACCATGCCATAGTAATTCTGCCTGTTGGCACATGTCAGCTCAAAAAACAGAAAAAAAAACCCCAGGTCAACCTAATGACCCTGTCGTCCTAACCCATGTTGACCTAAAGCAGGCATGTCCAAACTGTGGCCCTCCAGCTGTTGTGAAACTACATATCCCAGCATGCCGTGCTATAATTTTAGCATTCCCTAATAGTAAAACTGTGGCAAGGCATGATGGGAGTTGTAGTTTCACAACAGCTGGAGGGACATAGTTTGGACATGCCTGACCTAAAGTCTTGTCGACCTAAACTCATGTCGACCTAGTGGTGTCGACCTACTTGGTGGTGACCCAATGACCGTATCCCCTGTGGCATTACCCTGCTGGGCCTGGTGCTGGTTATTAAAATACGGGGACCCCTGCTTATTTTGTCCCCCATATTTGGGGAACCAGGACCAGCCCTACCAAGGTATGTCCTGCCCCAGCAAAATCCACCAGTGATCCCGCTAGGCTTATTTTGCAGGGCGCTGCACCCTGCCCCTGTAAAAGCTGCCGAATTCATCCTGCCCGTTTTTGCCCGCCCTGCGCCCTGTACAGTTAATAGGCGCTGAGAAGTTACGGTACCTCCCCGGCCGTTGCCGCGCTTCTAGTACCCGCCCGCTGAGTGTACAATGCTGAGCGCGTCAGCGTGTGGATACTCCCCTCAGCCCATTTTTTGGTTTTGTTATATGTCACAGCCATTTATATCTTTCTATCAGATACGCTGAATTGTTTACAGTGGTACCATGGTAACCAGCTGCGTGTACTATGACGATTTCCGGGACATAGGAACCTCAAACGGGTCCCCGCCTGAATGCTCTGCATTTCTGTTGCATTTCTGTTCCACAACGCGTGTGGTACTTCCGGTATCACATGGCGCCGTGATAGGAATGTGGAGATGGACGGGAGTAACCTGCTGTGTGTTGCGGCGTGTCCGAGGAGATTGTTGATGACATGCAGGTGAGTTAATCATTTACAACATATATATATGTGAGCTCTAGCCATCAGTACTGTGATGCCCCCTCTTGAGAAAGGTGCTCTCTAGCAGCGAAACGGCCGTTGAGGAGCCAGTAATGTATTTTACCTGTATCTGCCTGTTGGGTGTCTCAATACCTTGCCTCATGTGCTCTACTTTTGATGCGAGCTGGGCTGAATAAATGTGCTATTCTTTGAATTGATGATTTCTGCTTGATTGGTGCGGGTCCTCTTGGATTGCATTAAGGAATCGACATATATATATATATATATATATATATATATATATATATATATATATATATATATATATATATACTTTGTAGGTTTGGCCGAGCACAGCTACCCTTGATGCTTTAGCTGGTCGGGTGCCTCGTCAGTAGATATACAGACTTTGTGGCGGTGGACGTAGCACTCCAGACACTTGGGTAATCCAAAATAGAAAAGCTTTATTGAAGACAAGCAACGTTTCAATACTTGCGTATTTTCGTCAGGCTCAATATAAAAACCACTCGTTCACATTTATATACCCCTCAGGTGTGTGTCACGTGAGCCGGTGAGTTATCTGCCCACCCCTCACGTGACTGCGTGCTTACAGACACCTGTGTACTGTTGACCTGTCTCTCTGGGCGTGTACATCAGGCTCAGGTGTGTGAACCCATCATCTCGCTGTATCAACATACTGCAAGAAATACAAAAAAGTTCAAAAAAGACCAAAGAGAAGATTTTTTATATAATACAATCAACGGAATCTCTTTTTAGTTTGTTAACACTTATGTCTTCACTGTTTACAGCGTATCCCGGCTACGGCACACGTACACTGTATGACGCCAGATACCACTCCTCCTTTGGGGGTGTGCCGAATGACGCATGAGCCGGAAGTTCGGATGTCCGGGACCGGAGCCGGGCTACACGCTTGTCACTGCATCCATAAAAGTCTCCCACGGGAGGTAAGAAAATGTTTTGTCAACCTGCTTTATATGCATTATGATTTAAGTGGACCTGAGGAAAAAACCTTCGGGTTTTGAAACGTTGTCCTACCTGCTTTATGATTTAACCCCTTCCCGACATTTGACGTACATTTACGTCATGGTCGGGATGTACTTCCCGACACATGGCATAAATGTACGTCATGACTTTAAACTGTCACTGCGTCTAGAGACGCAGTGACAGAGGGACGATGTCTGCTGTCCCTGACAGCAGACATGTCCCTGCATGCCGCCCCCCCGTCGGCGATCGCTGTGATTGGCTGTTCAGTGTGAACAGCCATTCACAGCGTTTTCCTGTGTTACCAGCGAATCAGACGCTCGGTAACACAGGTGTCAATCACCGCCGGGCGTCAGGGGGCATGAGGGGGTCATCGGTGACGACGACACCTCACCCCACCTGCCCCCAAGGCTGTGATTGGTCCGTGGGACCCACGGACCAATCACAGCCAAGGCGCGACATTTAAACTAACGGTGACTGCGCTGCAGACGCCATTCCGGTCTGGAATTGCGTGCAGAGCGGTCACCGTGCCTATCTGCCGTGATACTGACCTGATCCTTGCAAATACTTACCTGATCCTTGCAAATACCTTACCTGATCACCTGATCACTGCTTGTAGCGTGCTGGATGCTTCCTGGATCTGACTTCTTGGGACTTCCTGCTGCTGCTGCAGTGTGATAGAGAGATAGAGAGTGATAGATAGTGATAGATAGTGAGAGATAGAGATAGAGAGATAGTGATAGAGAGTGCTATATTTTGTGTCTGCTACCCCCCCTTTTTGGGGCTGCAGGTTTTTTTTTATATATATAACTGTCAGTGCTGCTGCTGCAGTGTGATAGATAGTGATAGATAGTGAGAGATAGAGAGATAGATAGAGAGAGATAGTGATAGAGAGTGATAGAGAGTGCTATATTTTGTGTCTGCTACCCCCCCTTTTGTGCTGATCAGTATATCTGTGCTGATCAGCAACTTTTTGGGGGTGCAGGGTTTTTTTTTTTATATATACCTGCCAGTTGCACTGTCAGTTGCACCAAAGGTTGTGCACCTGCTGCCCCTCACTGGTAATCAGTGTCGCATCACTGATCACCTTTTTTTTTTTTTTTGAGGGTGCTGTGGGGTCTTTTTTTAATTTTTTTTGATCAAATTTTTTTGATCAAATTCCTGTTGCCTTTGAGCGCTGTTCAGTGACGGACGTTACTGACCAACATCTGTGCTCAATTTTTGGCGCAGGACCTTTTTTTTTTTTTTTTTTCTGCACTACATACACACTACACACTACATACTACATTGAAATAAAGTTTGTACCCCCCCTACACTATACACGTGTTGAAACATTTCACTACCAGAAACACAAAAATAAAAATGGCATCCCAAATGTCATCCCAAATGTCATCCCAAATGTCATCCCAAATGTCATCCCAGTCATCCAGAAGAATGTATTCAGCGGAGGAGGCATATGCCATGCTTGCCTCTGACTCTGACACAGCCAGTGAGGCAAGCGGGGAATTTGAAGGATTCATCTTAAGCTCCTCTTCCTCCTCTAGTGATGAGGGACCCCCTCAAAGACGCCCCCGTAGAGCAGCTGAGACCCCCCCCCAATAATTGATCTCGTATGGACCCCACCACCAGACAATTTTGAGCCCCAGGTTCCTGAGTTTTTGGCCATCCCAGGAATCCAATTTGATTCCACAGGTCTCAGAGAAATTGACTTTTTCAAATTATTTTTCTCTGATGATTTTATAAATTTAATGGTGGACCAAACTAATTTATATGCCCAGCAGTTTATTGCTCAAAACCCCACGTCATCATTTGCTAGGTGGACCCCTGTAGATGCAGTAGAGATGATGACGTTTTGGGGTCTGGTGTTTCATATGGGCATAGTAAAAAAGCCAGAAATTAGGCAATATTGGAGTACAGATGTTCTGTACAGCACCCCACTTTACCGTATGGCCATGACCCGGAATCGTTTTGAGTTAATCCTTAAATTTTTGCATTACAACGATAATGCACAGTGCCCACCCAGAGATGATCCCACCTTTGACCGGCTATTCAAAGTCAGGCCGGTCATTGATCACTTCAGTGCCAAATTTGAAGAGATGTACATCCCAGATAAATTCATTTGCATAGACGAGTCCCTTATACATTTTAAAGGAAGGGTTAAATTCCGCCAGTACCTTCCCAGTAAGAGGGCAAGGTATGGCATAAAAATGTATAAGCTGTGTGAAAGCACCTCAGGGTACACCCACAGGTTTAGGGTATATGAAGGGAAGGATTCAAGAATTGAACCGCCAGAATGCCCCCCCTCCCTCGTAGGTGTTAGTGGAAAAATTGTCTGGGATTTAGTGCACCCCTTCCTGGATAAAGGTTATCACCTCTATGTGGATAACTTTTACACCAGCATCCCCCTGTTTAAGGCCCTTGGTTCAAGAGGTACAGCAGCTTGCGGTACTGTGCGCAAGAACCAAAGAGGCCTCCCAAAAACGCACATTGCCCAAGTAATGAGAAGGGGTGAAAGCAGGGGAATATGCACCGAAAATATGTTGTTGGTCAAATATAAGGACAAGAGGGATGTCCTTATACTGACAACAATTCACGGAGACAGTACCACCTCCGTCCCTGTACGAGGTACCAGTACCCACACCTCAAAACCTAATTGTATCCTGGATTACAATAGGTACATGGGCGGAGTGGATCTTACAGATCAGGTACTGAAGCCGTACAGTGCCCTGCGGAAAACAAAAATCTGGTACAAGAAGCTGGCCGTGTATATCATCCAGATGGCACTGTATAACGCTTACGTGCTATTCCGTTCTACCAGCCAGAGGGGGACATTTATGCACTTTCAAGAGGAAGTCATAAAGGGCCTAATATTTGGGAACCAGCAGGCAGAGGGCCCCAGTACTTCTAGTACTGGCCCCCGTATTGTACCAGGGCAGCATTTTCCTGATGAAATCCCCTCCACTGGAAAAAAGGGCAGGACACAAAAAAGGTGCAAAGTTTGCTATAAAAAGGGAATAAGAAAGCAAACTATTTTCCAGTGTGACACTTGCCCCGACAAACCCGGCCTATGTATAAAGGAGTGTTTTAAAATATGCCACACATCTATGGATTTTTAGGTTCATCATTTCACCGTGCTTCGGGGGTCTTGCTA